>NW_008591338.1:0-50054 GCF_000691845.1 Merops nubicus
CTCTCTTTTCTTGTTTTTCTTGGTTTTATTTTTTTTCCTTCCCTTTGCCCTTTGTGTTATTTTCCCTACTTGTCACAAAATTTCTGTGTATAATTTTGGGGTCCCTTTGGGGTATCCCGCCTTTCCCTTTTCACAACCCTCTGTAATAAACTGATCACTTGCTAATTTTGTTCAGTTTTCCGTCACCTTTACTAAACCTGCCCCTGAACAATAAAAAGTGGTTTAAACCACCACACGTGGCCTTCTTCTACACCCACTCTAACAAGTTCGTGTCTTTCTTTTCCTAAGGACTCCACAGCTGAACACAGTACTTCAGGTGGGGTCTCACCAGCGCATAGTAGGGCAGCAGAATCATCTCCCTTGACCTGATGGACATGCTTCTTTTGATGCAGTCTAGGATGCAATTTGCTTTCTGGGCTGCAAGCACACATTACTGGCTCATGTCCAGCTCCACATCAACCAGTACCCTCAAGTCATTCTCCACAGGTCTGTTCTCAATCCCATCTCCCCCTAGCCTGTATTGATGCTGGGTGCAGGACTGCCTGTATGGAGACCCAAACCAGATAGAGGATGTTGCACTTGGCCTTGTTGAACCTCATGAACTTCACATGGACCCACTTCTCAAGCTTGTCCAGCTCTGTCTGGATTGCATCCTGTCCCTCAGATGTGTCAGCTGTATTGCTCAGTTTGATGTCAACTGCATACCTGCAGAGGGTGCACTCAATCACCCTGTGTATGGCATTAATGGTGATATTAAACAGCATCGGTGCCTGTATGAATCCCCGAGGCACACCATTTGTCACTGATCTCCACCTGGACATTGAACTGTTGACCAGTACCCTCTGGATGTGACCATCCAACCTATTCCTCATCCACCAAACAGTCCATCCATCAAACCAATATCTCTCTAATTTGAAGAAAAGGATGTTGTGGGAGATCGAGCCAAAGGCCGTACAGAAGTCCAAGCAGATAACATCAAGAGACTGGATGGACATTCCCTTGTCCATTCTTGTAGCCACTCCATCATAGAAGGCCACTAGTTTGTTCAGGCAAGATTTGCCCTTGGTGAAGCTATGCTGACTGTCTCAAACCACCTCCCTGTCTTCCATGTGCCTTATCATAATTTCTAGGAGGATCTGTTCCATGTTTTCCATATATTCCATATTTTCTCCTCTTTGTATTACTTACTTAGGACAAAAAGGAAAAGATGGTTTTAAAATCAGATTATCTGCCTTAGTGGAGTTATTCTGGTGCAAAATTTTTGTAAAAGATTAACAGAACAGATTGAATCTTTTTAGTATCTTGTAGCTAATCAGCAATGTTTGTGTTATAATACGATGACTCAGCACTTTTTGAGTTTGTCCAGGTCCCTCTGAGTGGTGTCCTGTCCTTCAAGTGTACAATGGACAACATCAGTAACTGTCTTTCCAAACACAACACCAAAACTCTCCCCCATGATTACTGTAATTAAGAAACTTACAACACACATTCTCAGGTAGAAGAGAAATGAAACAAAGAGAGGAAGAGAAATTAAATTACTGACTTCTAACATCCTAGTCATGCTTATCAATATCTGGCAAGAAATAAATTCGTTGCTCTTTCTACAGTTAAGATATAATTTGGGTTAGCAGCTTCTCAGGCATGTAACCTAGCCTATAGCTGTCCAAAGATGGTGCAAAAATCAGTCAGACTAAGCATAGGTTTAATTCAATCCACTTGAATAACATAGCAAATGAGCAGTCAAAAGTAAACTCAGATCACGCTTTGTACAATAGTGAGAATGATTCGGCACAGAAAAATAAGAACTAATGGAAGAGATGAACTGTAGATAAAACACTGAATTTTTGAGGACTACAAATTAAATCCAGGAGATGTGGAAGAGATAACTGTCTTTAAGTATAAAGTGACTTGATGAAGATCATAAACAGAAACTGAAGATCAGTTTATTGTTAGGATCATTTGCATTTTGAATTATGACATTCAAATCATCATTATGAAGATTCAAATATGAAGAGTCAAGAGTGGAGAAATCAAAACAATTCAAACAGCAGGTATGGTAAAGCATTGTGAGAACCTGGAGTAGGAGAGAAAATCTAGTAAGATGACAGCATTCTACAAGGAAAATCAGCAATCACAAGTTTGTGTGATAAAGCACAAAAAAGATTCCTTCAAGTCAAAAATAATTACATTACTTGAAAGAAGAAAAGTGTAATTTAATGGATACTTTAAAGATGGGAGGATAAATGCAAATAGTCATATTTCAGATAGATGTTGCTGAAAACCTGAATTGTGAAACAGTTTAAAAGGAAACAGAATTAATCAAATGTTGCTATTGTTCCCACTGAATTATAAAATTTTAATCTCAGTCTTTTATAAAGTAACTTCATTGATAGAACATTGTTAAAAGAAATCCAAATGAATAATATAGGCAAACCCAATTAAAAAAATAACACCTAGATAAGCACAATAACCTCTTTCTTTAGTATGTCTTATAGGAGTCTAGTTTTGATTTTTCAGGGTAACATCCTGTAATGGTTTGAAAGCAAAACAGTGAGAAACTCCAAGTTAGAAATACAATTTAATAGGAAAAATAAGGTAAATGCAATAATACAAAGAAAAACCACAGACAGTCAGAATACAACCTGACACTCTGTAGTTAGGGTGGTGGTAGCAGTCCAGATGAAGCGGTGATCTCATAGGAAAGATCTGGTAGCTCTTGTCCTCTGGAAATCCAGTGGGTAAGGGCCCCTGTGCTGTCCTGAACCCGAGATCATATCCAGGTGGGAGCACTTGGCTCCTCCCCCTGGGCAGAGAATCTCACAATGGGTTGATGTCATTCTGTGAGTCATGCAGTGGGTCCTTGATGGCCCATTAAACAGAAACAACTCCTGGGGGGAGCTCTGTATGAGTCATGGGGCAAGGCATGGATGGGCCCATTAAGAGGGAGGACTCCTCTTGCTGGGTGGGAAGGTGTTAACACCTCCCTGGATCTCTTACCTTATCTGTTGTAGCCTGGGGTGTGAGGTCTGTCCTGGGCAGCTGCTACCAATGATTTTGTTAACAGCCCATGAGCAATGACATAAAGGGTATAGAATATACAGTTTTTGTTTCTACTCACATAATGATAAACTGGTCCCAGCCCCTGTAACCATGACACATCCAAACAGCCTAAGTCCTGACCAAGGATAAAGTTTTCCATTGTCATCGTTAAGTGGCTTTTCCTCACTGTTTTCTTTAGAACTTTTCAACTCATCTGTTGAGGACTTCCAGAATGCTTCAGTAATTTAAGATTTCTCACTGACTACACTAAGAAAAGAGAATGATACATAAAGTTTCTTGGGTTTGCTGAACTGTGTAGTACTGAGGAACTGTTCAACCTTAGGCAAATCACTAATCCTCTCTGACCCTCCATTTATCTCCATATAAAATAGGCCTAATAAATCCACAAATAGCAAGTATGAAATTTAAGTTTGACAAATAGCTTATAGCAGTGGCAGAGTAAAATTGATATAATTAATTGAACAGCAGTGAAGCTAAACTTACTGGCAGCAGTAAAATTACTTGGTCACATAAGTTTTATTCTGTTGCTGTAAGGGACTAAACCATGAAGTGCCTGTCTCAAAGATAGCCTTGAATGGAGGACTGCATGTGGAAGAGCTGTGTGACCTGGGCAGAGCATGCCCGGGATGCAGATATGTTGTCAGGAGCACAACCAAGGAGCTGAGCATGTGCACAAGTCAGGGGCCACCCCAAAAACCCCGGGCATACCACCGACATGTCCCACCCTGAATGGGCAGGTGGAGTGCAAGCATCTGCATGGGACAGTCCCAGTACCCAGGGAGCGGAAGACCTCCCCCTGAAGTCACACAGGCACACCTTTGAACATGTGACATTCGTGTGGCACACCTGTCCTCCTGAAAGAGCCTGCGCCAACCTGGAGGTGACCCATGACGCCAATACCTGGACTGGACCTTATTTAAGCTGGCACAGACACTGTCCAGGTTCTCTCTCTCTCTCTCTCTCTCTCTCTTTTCTCCTGCTCACCTCTGGCCTGCCTGCTTGCCGCCTCACTCCTGCTTCTTCACTCACCACTGAAGCTGATATGATGACTCCAGACTGATGGGATGCCATGTACCCATGGTGGTAACTGCTCTTGCTATTCTCTACTGACCACTGTCTTGATTTTTGCCTATTTATTTTCACTCTGTCCTGTTGCTTCTATTTTCTACTATTTTTCTCTTTGTATAATAAAAGTTGTGTTGGGTACATGGCATTTGACCTCGTTTGCATCTTACTCTTGAGATTGTACGGAAACCTCTCATGACACTGGATTGGGACAGTTGCTAGCCATGTAAATGCTTTAATTGAAGTAAATGTAATGTCCCTGTCTATCTCCCCTGTGTAGGGCAGTAGCACTAGCAGTTAAGTATAATTTTGCTGCTGTTGATAAATAGCGCTTAAGGAAAGGAGAGTAAAATCTACAAATTCTGGTGAACCTTAAGTACGTTCTTTATGAGGCTACTGAATTACCAATGAATCAGGCATTATAATCTTCATTTCAGCCTGCTAAAAAGACACAGAGGTGTGACCAGTTTTATGAAAGTGATTGGAAGATATAAACATGATAGCATATAGAGAGGAATTTAAAGAAAATAAAGAAATACTGGGTTCCTTAATAAAAGAAATGCATGTTTTTATTTAAACAACAAGTTCTGGTTATATTTCTCTATTCTTATAAACTCAAAGTTCCTTGGAATTTTAAGCTTACTGGCAAAGAGGAAATCCATAATTACGATAGGATTTAGAAACACTACTAAACATCATAAAGCTAAAACAAGGTGAGCAAGGAAACAGATCAGGACCTTCTCATCAGTTAATATGATTCTGCCTACTTTTCATAAAGTAACAGTTCATTAGGGTCTTAGTTTTGCTAATTGAGAGCCAACTGAGAGCAACTCCTAAACCAATTTACATAAGAAAAATCTTCAAAGATTTATGATCAATTATAAAACAACTGAATAACTTAACTAACAATAACAATTAGATAACTTATTAGTGAAAAAAGATACTAAACAGAACTGTGTTGGGATCACATCCATGGGGAAATTACTGTCTCTGGCTTTTAGGGTGCTTCCATTTCTGATACGTTTGTCTACATTTTGCAAATTCCAAACTCTTGTTACAAACTTCAATAGATGTATTAATCTTTTTTTCTTTTCTTTTGTTGCCAATATACAACTACAAAGTTATGATACAGATGTGCTACAGTCAAACAATAGCTCCTAAGATTTTAAGATCACCCCAGGTACTCATAGCAAAATGAAAACAATAAATAAATGGACAATTCACACAACTGTGGAAGTTCCTAACAGCAATATAGTCATTGAGCCCTACAGTCACTGGGCCAAACAATCAAATACATACAGTCTAATTAAAAGAATCCCAACAAAAGTCTCATGCATCAAAATTTGCAATCTCATATAGCTAGAATTGCTAGATACAGCTCTTGACAAAGAACTAGATGCTTGGAAAAAAAAACCCCACAGCATTATCAAGTTAGAGAATTTTAATGTTTTTCTGTCTACGTCATACAACAAACATGTTCCCACTGATCATAAAAACCACTCTGTTACTAGAACACTCTCAAGTTTCAGAAGTTTTAATTCTGATCTGGAATTTTCCCCAGATCACAATATCAAGCTGTTATGAACACTGATGCAATGATATAGCTGTGTTTCTGTGCTGGCACTTAAATTGTGCTGAGATAGAATACAGTGTTTGGAAATACTAGAATCTTAGAATTACCGAATTGTTTGTGTTTGAAGGGTCCTTCAAAGATGATCTAGATGAACTCTCCTTGCAATGGCAGGGGCATCTTTCACTAGGTCAGGTTGCTTTAACTTCCATCAAATCTGTCTCTGAAAAATTGCAACACTTCCAAATACTCCCAAGTATATTCTTCATACAATTCTGAATTTTCTGTGTTCTTCATCTAAAACTCAAAATCTATTTTCTTCAGTTACATTGGAGTGAGGGAAAGAAAAGAATTCCAATGGTAGAATGCAAGATATTTATAGCATTGGAAGAATGTGACTAGTGAGTTGTAGCAATTAGATTTGGAGAAGCATGTGTAGGCCTTACACATACAAAAAATCTTTTATATAGTCCATTGGATATGCTGAAATGGTAATCCAATTAAGCACTTAAATTACCATATATCAAACCATCAACAAAAGAGGCAAGTTGTCTTTTCAGTAAATCAATCGTATTGACATTTTGTTTTTCGTTAAGATATTAGCACAAAAGTAATCATAATTTTAAGAGAAAACACAAGGAATAGTCTCTTCTGGAAAGTTTAATTCTGTACAAAATAGCACTGTTTTCAATATCACTGCACTTCAAGTAAAAAGAATTGTAAAACTCAAGGTTAAGAACTGAAAGCTTATAGACAAAAAATGCTAGCTGAGAAAATAATATCTGTTTCATGTCATGGTTTAAATTTAGGTGCCTCATGAAAATTAGCATTTCCCTTAATGAGAATATATTATTCAAAACTTTGTGGTTTTAACATTTGAATAATTTAGTTAATAAAAAAAAAAAAAAAAAAACAACTTAAAATCTAGTACCTTTTCCCCTCAGGGTAATCCTACTGGTATCAGTGGGAAGAACTGATTAATATGTTATTTTAAAATATTGACCTTAATTACACATTTTAATTTTGCCAGTACAAAAGACTAAATATCTCTAGCCATGAATGGCATAAGATTTTGTTTATAGCAGTTTTGAGAGAATGAATACAAACACAGAATTTAGGAAACAATCTCCATGAGAGTAACTTTAGAGCCTCTAAAGCAAATATTAGTGTAGTGTCAAGGGGGAAAAGCCTCAAATGGTGAAAAAAAAAATTAGGAAACTAACAAAGAAAAGAAGAAAATGAGAATCTGTTTAAAGACAGATTTACTAAATTAAACAGAAATAGCAAGATAACATATATAAATGGCATTAAAGTTTACTAAATATAATAACCTGCAAGGTTGTTATATCTTATGTTTCTATATTTGTTCATCTTTCTAAAATAAAGACACTTATGCTATAAAAAAATTCTTTCTTGTCAATGTTTTCAATACAGGTGTTAAAACTAAATAGACTTTCAAAATTCTATTCAAGATACAATCTGCCATATTTGACATATTTCAGGTACATTGAAACAGAATGCTGTAAGAAATGTGTCACTGAATTAACCCTTTAACAAGTAATATATGTCAGGTGATAAGACTAGGTGAACAAAGGAGATTTTTTGTGACAAAAAAAAGAAAGTAGTGAAGATACTGATAGCAATAAAAATCACACAAGCTGATAAAGATTTTTATCTTAAGAATGTGAATCAGTTAACTACAAGGCGTTGGTTTTTATTTGACTAAAACTTCTGGTGTCAATAAACAGAAATACTGTTAAAATCTGGTTCAGTTATGTATTTGACAATCCTTTGGAACGTAACCGTGAGAATCTGTCTGTAAACAGCACTTCTGCTGACTACCAGGTCATCTGTGTTGGCTTCTGATGGTGCTATTGAAGACAGTGTGCCTTTACTTTTCCTTTTTAATTTTCTTTTCTTTCTTCCCTTCAGTCTGTCTTTTCGCAGTGCTTCATGAACCCATGTGTCCTGGCTGGGCTGGGCCAGGGCTGGTTTCCCCCGTAGCTGGGCGGGAGCTGCAGGCGGGCAGCAGCCGGCCCAGCAGGGGGGCACTCCCTTTCTTTTGAGTCCTTTGGTAGATATTGGTATATATAGTGTTATATACAGTGTTACTGCTGTTGTTGACTGTTTACTGCATTGCTGTATGAAATTCTTTTTATCTCAGCCCACGGGGGTTTGTGTTTTTCTCCCTTTTCTCCCTCCCGGTTGTGTGACGGGGCTGAGGCGGGGGGAGGGGGTGTGAGCCACGTGGTGCCCAGCTGCTGCCTGGGGCTGAACCACCACAGAATGGCAGCCTCAGGTATAATTAGTGGTCTGCTGTTAGTCCATACCCTGACAGTGACTCAGTGTCAAAGAAGCATAATATTCTCCACATTTTCAGAACTATTTTTAAACACATACAGACCCAAATGCTTTTGTACTTCCAGTGTGGAACAACAACTTCAGTGTTGAAACCCCTTCTTTGCATCATCTGACTATAAGATATGATGAAAGGAAACCATTTCCCACCTATTCTAATTAACTATATACATACTGGCTTTCTGTGGACCAGTAACTAGAAACTTTTCAGTGCTTTAGAAAAGACTACAGAGTAATTCTAATTTCCTTCTGAATAATATTTTTTACTTGTATAGAGATGGTGAGTTCTTCTACTTCTTATGTTCTTGTTCTTTCTTAGGATCATTGAAATAATACTTGTTTGAATAGCTTAGGTTTTCTCTTTCATTTATTGAAAATATGGAGACTATTCATAAATTTTTTTCTATGCATTTAATAGTCTAATCTTCAATTATTGTATGGCTACACAAAAAACCTCAATGCTGAACTAGTCAATAAACACATGGTAAGAAGATGTAACAAAATGTAACAAAAGATATTAAAAAATGTAGCAAAGAGGCATGGGACAAGAAAACAGTATATATAGAGCACTATATGACACAATGTCAAGAAGCTACTAACAAGATTTTATTTCCGTTGCTTATATAATCTAATTTTAACTTCAATTTAGAAAACTTATATAGGTAATTTAGTCTTAATAGTACATTTAAAGGGAAAAACAATCATTCGTTCTTCATTCCTAGGAGACCATCGTAACATTCTCTGGCTCAGTGGCATAGCAACTGTGGTTACAGATGTGTATATGCCAGAAAGAGGAAGCACTAAGTTTAATATACTTCAAAGAAACTAATGAAATTAAGGAGGAGAGAAAGCAGGATTTCCAATACTTGTTGAACCTATGAATTTTACTGGGAGTTCTGGTATTTGAACTTGTTCCCCATACTGAACTGTCTATTATAGGCAGAAGATGGAAATTGAAAGGGAACTTCTGGAGAATTTGGTACAGTACATCTTCCATAGCATTAATTTACATGATTACATATGTGTACACACATACACATCAATAACAGCAAAAGTAAAACTGTAGAAAACAGTTACTAACTGTAGAATAGCAGAATAACACTTATGGCAAGATCCTTTATGACCGTTAGAAAACACTTATATTTCCATGGACATCATTGCAATATTAAAAACAATCAGAATTATCCATCTGGAAACAACTAATTTTTACTAATTAGAACCATGTAAAATCTTCATTTTATAATTCTATCTACATCTATGCTTGTCTATGGATTGGATGAGCTCTTGAAACTTTTTTAACAGTGACAGGGTGATGCTTGCTTACTATTTCCTTAAGGCCTTCCAGATGTAAATATGAATTAAGTAGATCACATACTTGCATTACACTTGCAATTGTTCTGACATCTGCTTACAGTCCTTTTCTGTCTGAAGAAGAAGCTACATTTTCCCTAGCAGCTGTTATCTTGACATGAGACGAGTTTTCAGGACACAAGTCTTCAAGAATCTGACTTCTTAGAGTTTAAAATCAGCAAACAAGAAAAAACAGAGAAAATGAGTACCTATGGCAAATTAAAAAAAAAAAAAAAAGGTAAAATATTTAGTTTTAAGCAAGAATTTTTATGATACATAGTAGGAAAAAAATTGTATTTATGGAAAATGTTCCACTAGCAGTTTATTTAAAAACCTATTACATTCAGTAGAAAGTACACTACAGAATGCAGGTAAGTCTTTTATCAGATCTTAAATATCAGGAAAAAGGATCTGCTGCATGATTCCATTCTGTCATGGAAAAATAACTTCATGAAGTCTTGATTCTTAAAGAGACCTTGATCTTCAAGAATTTTCTGAAAGCTTCTGTATACATTATTATGGGTAGTTTTGTGTAGTATGCTGTAAAAACAAGCTACGAAGTTCATTTTTACAATGTGTTTTTCAATGATGGATCATGTGGGAATGTGAGAATTTACTGTTCAAAAGTGAAAACTGAAGAGTTTGTGATGATAAATCACAATTAAACTGAATCGAAAGACTTGGACCTGGACTTATGGAAAAAAACCCTATGAAAACTAACAGTAGTTTCTATCTTCAAATGAAAGGTGGTAATGGAGTATAAAGTATATTATTTCTGTATTTATTTAGTAAAAAATGAGGCTAAATTAGCCTTGTGACATGCTGTCAAGAATTTCTAACTTGTGCAAATCCGGACAGGAAGTGCTACTGAATAATACAATGTGCAATATTCATGACTGTTTCATAAAACACAAAATTGTGGTTTTCTTAGTTTATGCCTAGAGTGTTCTAGATGCAAGCAAGCTCAATGATGGAGTTCTAATCCAGAGACTAAAATTAGCAGATTGCATTTGTGTATTATGTATTATCAGATATATACCATTGGATTATGTTGTAGATAAGAGAGGAAACAGAATACATTAAAAATTATTTTGATTTAA
Source organism: Merops nubicus (assembly GCF_000691845.1). NCBI lineage: Eukaryota > Metazoa > Chordata > Aves > Coraciiformes > Meropidae > Merops > Merops nubicus. The sequence goes on from NW_008591338.1 coordinate 10,504, forward strand.
AAAGTAGACAATAGATATAACTAATCCTACTATCTTCTGATTTAAATTGAGATTTTTTTTTATAAAGTAAAATAGAAAAATACATTGTAATGGTAATGTAGAGAGTGAAATGATACCTAAGTTTCAGTTGTTAAATATCTCTCTTCCTTGCTTTGATAGCCGTTGGTTTTAAGAGAAGAAAAGAACAAATTACATAGGCAATTTATCAAAAGGTGTTATTTAGGATAAAAATTGACTATTTCATGTTTTGACTCATACAAGTTGAATGTCTTTTAGAGTATCATTTATCAGCTCTCAGCTGGGCTGTAATGTCCCTTCTGCCTTTTATTCTTAACTTCATTGAATGGGCTGAAATACTGTGGGTTGTAATTCTTTCATCCTATACCATTTTGAGTCCTTGTGGACTCAGGTGAAACTGTTCATGTCAGCATCTGTAATAATCACTTCGAAGTCGAACTGCTTCAAAATTCTCATGCTGCTTGACCTGCCAACTACCATTCAACCTACAGAGCAAATTGTACATTCACCTCACTTACTTTTTTTTGACTTCAACTATTCCTGGTTTTCTTCCAAGACTATATAATTTCTAAATCTGTGTATACGTGGTAGGCTCCTTGTCTTCCACTTAGTTTTGTGGAAGTATTTTACTGGCCACTGTCCTTCAGGTTTTCTTTTATCTCCTGCTGTTTATTTTAGGTACCTAATCTCATCAGTAGCTATGAAACAATTATCTGCTACTGTGCAAGATACTCCATTCAATATCACTTTACCGTAAAAAATTTCCTGTTCAAGAGAAACCATGTGTTTGGGGATGCCTTGCTATTAAGCTGATGATAAATATGGCTAAAATAATATTCTCAAAATATCACATCTGCATTGTTTACAGTACTGTACTTATCAGCAGGGACGGGTTTTTTCAGACCTTTCAACTGGGCCTACAAAATATTCCTTGTCTAGATGTTGCCAAAAGCAGAATAAGGCTGAAATAGATGAGATATAGTATGGCTTGAAATGGCACATAAAACTAAGAAATGACAATAAAAAATCTACTAAAAATATAACTTTGAAGCTATTCCCTGAAAAAAAGCAGAATAACAGTGCATCTGTTAAGGGGAAGGCTTCCAGGAAGCCACTGAGACAGGTTCCAATGAAATGCCAAGTGCTGCAGATGTTGTAGAAGAAGAAACATATACCAAATATACATAGAACCATATACCCTATACCAGGTAGTCATGAAATGCTGATTAGTAGCATTAAGTATTATTCAGGTGTATAATAGCGTTATGTTGCAAAAAGAATTTCCCCGTGTCCTCACCATTGTTGTCAGGATCACAGCAGCATAATTTTTTTTTTCTGCACACACACACACACACACACGCATGAAAAGACAAGCATGTATAATATGAAATTCACTGCACTGATTCTAAATATTGCCAACTAAAAAAATGCTCCATATAAAAGTCTATTTACATTCATTAAAAATAATCACTGCAAATGTCCAAGTGTTTAATTGTGCTATTGTTGTAAGACTTCTTTCATGTAAGAGAGACCAGAAAAAAAAGTTGTTTTTTTTTCTGGGAAACAATATAAGAAGAAGGATAATTATATAAAAGCCCTAATATTTGTTTATGATCAAACAGAGAAATACCTATAAATTTCTGGAGGGCTATTTTACCATAGGTAATCAAGTGCTTAAGTCAAGTTTGAAAGCTGACAATAGGTGTTCAAGTAGTTCTGAATTTACCAGCTTCACATGTAAGACGTGATATCCAAGTATGAAATGTAATGAGGCCACAACTCACTTATCTTAAAAATCAAGGTTTAACAAAAAAAAAAAAACAACAAACCAAAACCAAACAACCAAACAAACAAAACCAACCAACCAACCAACCAAACCAAAACAAAACAAAAACAAAAACAAAAACAAAAACAAAAACAAAACAAAACAAAACAAAACAAAACAAAAAACACACTTCAGTCAAAGCTTTTTTTTAGTCAATGTTAACAGACCAGGAAAAAAGACTTACATTTTTCTGTCAGGCAGAGGAATCTGGGTTTTTTTGAGAAAATGTATTTTATACACGCAGAAAAAATTGCCCTCACAGCACGTTTTGATACCATTCATTGTGAAATAATTAACAGATATTTTAGGCTTTATACATATAAAGTGAAGTGCTACTTACTTTATTCAAAAGCTGACTGATACACATTGTAGAATTGAGAAATGAGCATTAACTTTAAAGTAAGGCATTATACTGCCAATAATCCTCATACTCATCCTTCCTGAGAATAGTAGAGGAGCAATATTTGGAGAGAAATAACATCATGAAAGAAGAAATTTCTTTTTGGTATCCATATTTTAGTTTACAGTCTGAGATGCCATTGGTTACCAGTGAGAGCATTAAGCAGAGAATAAATCATATTGCTATATAGCACTGATCGATAACAGTATCAGAGAAAGTGATAGATCTTTTGCTGTAATGGATCTAGAATGATCACGTGCCACACTTGGATCAAAGGAAAACTTGGGTTGTTATATGCATTGATCTGACTCGCTCTCATGTCTCAGCAGGCCAAGATGCCCTGGATACCCGCGGATAACACTATGCTCACTCTCTGCAGTGCAGGAGTACCAATACTGTTAACCAGTCTTTAAATTGTGCAGACACTAGAGGTTCTCATCAGACTTCTGGATTTTTAACCAGCACAAGAGGAATGTAATGGAGCCCACGCAGTATGCTGCAAAATATGTTCACAATTGTCAGTATTCATACCATGTGCAGTGTTTCGGCTGCGGTTGTTAACTGTTTTCCTAATACAACTATGAGCGAGATCTTAGCACAAGCTTCTACTCAAGAGAGTGGAGAGATCTTGTAAGAGGAGTTAAGCTGTACAAAGCTTAGAGGAGTTATTTATTACATTAGAAAGAATTTCTACTCTGTCTGCATAATAACTATGTTGATGATATTTCCTTGCCTAGGATAGGAACCTGAATGTGCTACCAGTTGTTGCAATAGCATCAACTCCATTTGGAACAATTCTTTCTGGCTATTCATTTTCATGGGTTAAGTGTCTAGATGAAATGTGTCATAAATACCTCAGGCAGAATTTATTTTTAAATTCTTAGTGGTAGAAGTTATAAAGGGATTAATGTGGACAGTGGAAGGATGGATAAGCTTGGAGCTTTCAGCTGATTTTTGAGAAATTGCAAAATTTCATGTCCCACCCATATATTAAAAAAAAAAAAAAAAAAAAAAAAATCCAAAGCCAAGAAAGTATAAAACTATGAAAACATCTACAATGCAGACATCAAATCTAATCCTCACCTGAGGTTTCTGTTGTAATCAATGGAGAAATGTATGCATTACTAGAGTGCAGTTCAACTCATCCTAAAGCAGATGTCTGAAGTCATTTAACCTAGTTCTGAAAGTACTGATTAGGGTAAGATTGATTACACTCATTAAGTGCCTATTGATTGAAAAGGGAAGCTTAAGTGACTAGGCCTGATAACAAGGCAGATTTTCAAAATATGTTGAATCTGATCCATGGTATTTACAAGTGCATTGCAGTACATCTAGCATATCTTCATAGTTACCATTGCTACAGTGACAGTCACCTAAAGGTTGCTCTAGCTAACCAAGATCTGTACTACACACAGCTCTAAGAAGTTTTCGAACAATTTAGTGCCTGAGGTGGTACCTTTTACTTAGGATTTAACAGTAATAATAATTGCATTGCATATTTGTAGATTATACCATCTGTAAATTTCAGAACATAACATTCCTGTTAAGACCTGTCACCTGAGGCATAAAAACCTCTGTCCAAAATACTTCAAATGGTTATGTATTTTTAAAGCTGTAAAGCCTTTTTTTTTTTTTCATTTTTCATTTTTAATAAATTTCATTTAATGAAATTTACCCAGCCGTAAAGTTAGTCTCAAACTGAGCTACACCAACTAGGTTTATCTGTAATGAAGGCACTGGCCACATAATCACTTTCCTTTGCTATGAATTTGGACCTTAGGAATTTAAACTATGTGTAGACTACACTTACGAGTATGAGTGCAGAATCATACCAAAATGAACCATAATTAACTAGTTGTTTTCCTTTTGGAAATATCAGATGGGGCATTATCAAACTTCAAATTAAGTTACAAGCTTGTTTTTCTCCTCTACTTTCATTTATCATAGCTCTTCTGTTAAATCTGTTGAAACACTATAACTTGCTCCTCCACAAAGTTAATGTATGACTTCTTGTGGGACCTGTCATTTTTTCTGAATAAATTAGCCCCTTTTGCATAAGTTTGTAGGGAACTGGAGTTTACATTCCTCTGATTTTGCAGCTGCCATTTAGACTAATTGTAGGCAGTTTTCAAAATATAAATTCTTCCTTTTTGAAGATGAGTTTTGTATCCTGTAGAAATAGTATTTTTATAAAAATCTATAGATGAAGTTTTGAGGGCAGGAGGCAGGAAGGGAGGAGGCATCCAAAATATTTCCAGTAGTAGTATTAAAACTTCTTACCACCACATAACAAAATAGGTTTAGAGCATGGCAAAGGACTTTGCTTCTAATATCTTCTGTACCCTTCTTTAATTTATGCATCCCTTACCTTGTGCTCATATACAGGGAGCAACATCTTAAAATGGTTCCTATTAACTTGTTGGCATCTGCTGCACATTTCCAAAATGCTGGGGAGGTGAGAAAAAAACACTGTTCCAAAACTGAATTTAAGATTTCTCACTTACTGTAAACTATTAAGAATAATAATAGTTTTGACTATATATATACATTTAAACATTATTTTAAAAATAATTATTTCTGGTATTCCGCTATATAACATTAATATATTGTTAGATTTTTTGTTTTTCTGTTTTTCAGATGGTTTAGACATGATTTAAGATCTTACATACTTCCCATCTAGCAAACAATTCGAGACTGATAAGTACAATATTTTGTTTTAGGGATTGCTCTTTAATCAGTCAGGGCTTGCTTATTAAAAAGCTATAAGTTAAAGCATTGCCTGCTGACCAAGATTTTAAATGAATATTCAAAAATGTAAAATAAGGATACTTGTAATTATTGCTTTTGATTTGCCTTGTATTTTAGATGTGGATAGCCACAAAGCCTGTATATAACATCCGCAAGAATAAAGTTATAACATGTAGACGATTTTTTGTACAAACAACTTACCTGACTTTGGTAGGATTCTGTGTACACCTAGGAACCTAACAGCTAGTCAAAAGAGCGGAGCAAGTAAATGTATGAAAAGTGGTATTTAGACCATTTAATGCAAATGCCTGAAGCAAAATGTTGTAAATAAGTCAGTTTGTGGTTTTCTTATAGACCAAGGTTCTGTTCTAATAAAGTCGGTACAGTAAGTACAGGAAGGCTGAGGTATCTCTTCAAGCTTGTGACAGAAATGCTTTTCCATTGTTTAGTTTGAGCAGGAAACAGGTTTTGGGTTCCTATTTGTGTGGGCTATATATTTCAATGGCTTGCTCTATTTCCATATCATAAATGAAAGCTAAAAGTTACCATTTATTGCTTTTCAGGATCTGAAATTTCTTTGCAGTTGTTAAATAAACATTTTGCTATAGAGACTAGGGCTATATTCTGCATAGGTGGACAACCTTCAACTCTTAAGTGAAATCATTGGAAGCTAACAACTTTCACAATAAGGTAAATGCTTGCTCAATCTCAGGAACTAACTGATACACTTTCAGTCCTCACTGACTGTGATTTAGTCTAGTCTAAAACAGCATTACAAACCTTTAAATATTGTTTTTCTTTTTTTTTTTTTTCAAAATAAATTCCTTTTTCTTTATTTTTTTTTAATTTTTATTTAAATTTTTTTTTTGCCCCTTCTTGATAAAAGGCACTTGAAGACTTTTGTGAAGAATGCTATAAATAATGAAGTTGTTATAAAGCTGAAATTTACAGAAGTTCTGTAAAGGTCAGACGATTTTAACAGTTGCTGTGAACTTCACATTGCAATCCTGAAGCTCCCCGTACATTTGTGCATATGGCTGTTATCTCTCAGACAGCTAAATTTATATAATTTTCAGTGGAGGTGTCAGAGAAAGCGTCCTTTTTGAACTCTTTGAAAAACAGTACTTTCCTTGACCATTTCAGATAGTAACTAATTTTACACTTAAGACTAGCTATTTGTTAGCAAAGTCAAAGACAAATTCAGAAAATACTAGGTGCATATAAAACATCCATAGCTGGTATTTTAGAAATTTTAAAATGAAGTTTCTATGTGGATTTTGATAATAACAAACAAGTGAGAAATTTTTTTCTGGAAGTCTAAGAGTTAATAAAACCTTCTGGACTGTGTTGAGATGAAGAAAACCTAAGTGACAGTGCTGCAACAACATATGGTCATCAAACACGTTTTTTTAATTCCATTCCTACCACACTCTTCATCAAATCATAGAATCATAGATTCATTTAGCTTGGAAAAGATTTTTACAGTCATTGTGTCTGACTGTAAACCTAACGCTGCCAAGTCCACCACTAAACCATGTCCCTAAGTGCCATATCTACACCTTTCAATACTTCCAGGGATGGTGACTCAACCATTGCCTCTGAGCAGTCTGTTCCAATGCTTGACAACCTTTTCAGTGAAGAATTTTTTGCTAATATCCAATCTAAACCTCCCCCAGCACAACTTGAGGCAGTTCCCTCTCATCCCATCACTTGTTACTTGAGCGAAGAGACAACCACATTGCTACAACCTCAGTTCCCTCAGCCACTGCTCATAAGGTTTGTTCTCTAGACCCTTCAGCAGATTTTTTGCCCTTCTTTGAACACACTCCAGCACCCCAATGCCTTTCTTGTAGTGAAAGACCCAACACTAAACACAATATTCTTGTGTTATTCACCATAACTTATGGCATCATCACTTGCAAGTACAGAGGGATGATCACTTCCCTAGGCCTGCTGGCTACACTGTTTCTATTAAAAGCCAGGACACTCTTGGCCTTTGGATCATATTCAGCCACCTGTGGGCCAGCATCTACATGGCCTTTTCCACTGGGCAGTCTTCCAACTATTCTTCCCCAGGTGTCTAGTATTGCATGAGGTTGCTGTAGTCTAAGTGCAGGACCTGTCACTCAGCCTTGTTGAATCTCCTACATTTGACCTCAGCCCATCCGTCTTGCCCAGTTCCCTCTGAAGTGCCTTCCTGCCCACAAGCAGATCCAACACTTCAGCCCAACTTGATGTTGTCAACAAATTTACTGAAGATGCCCTTGACCTCCTCATCTGCATCACTGATAAAGATATCGAACAGAACTTGTCTAATATAAGCCCTGGGGAACACCACTTGTGGCTGACCACCAACTGCATTGGATTCCATTCACCACCATTCTTTGGGGTTGGCCATGCAGCCATTTTTTTCATCTAGCAAAATGAATGGCTATCCAAGTCATGAACAGCCCATTTCTTCAGAAGAATGTTGTGGGAAACAGTGTCAGAGGTTTTACTGAAGTCTAGGTAAACAACATGCATAGCCTTTTCCACATCCACTGAGAAGGTCCCCTTGTCACAGTAGGAGATCAGGTTGGTCAAGCAAGGCCTACCTTTCACAAACCGGTGCTTACTGGGCCTGATTGTCTGATTCTCCTGTATGTGTTCTGTAATGGCAGTCAAGATGATCTGCTCCGTAACCTTCCCTGGCTCTCAGGTAAGGATGAAAATCCTGTAGTTCTCCAGATCCTCCTTCCAGCCCTTCTTGTAGATAGGCAGCATATTTTCAAAATTCCGGTCAACTGGGACCTCCCCAGTTAGCCAGGACTGCTGGTAAATGATGGAAAGTATCCAGCAGCAAAGCAAAGCAGCAGCAAAGTTCCACCACAGTACCTTTAGGTGGATCCCATCCTGCCCCATAGACTAAGTCTAAGTGATGTAGCAGGTTACTGACAATCTCCTCTTGGATTATGGGGGCTTCATTCTTCTACTCATCACTGTCTTCCAACTCAGAGTCTAGGTACAAGAACAACTGATCTTACTATTAAAGACTGAGGCAAATAAGACATTAAGTACCTCACCCTTTTCCTCATCCTTTGTCATGATATTTTCCCCCACATCCAGGAAACACAGGACTTTTCCTGTCATGACACAGGGCTCCTGTTTTGAATTGACAGCTGAAGGAGAGCCAACCTAGATTAATTACACAGGAAGCTTTCTGATTATGCAAAGCTGAAAAATCCTCATCTTAAATAAATGTAAATACTTATGTTAATGCTAGATAGGTATTATTTCCTGCTTGATTGACTGTTGTTTTATAATTCAAGCTGTGTGAGAGCCAGACAGAACCTAGGTGATAAAAATTTTGATATCTTCTAACTCATCTTCTTCATAGTCATTAAAGATACTGTTTATTGAAACTAATATAAATTATTTTACAGGTAGCAGGACAGTTTCCAGCATCTTGTACTTCAAATCAGATGAAACACTGCAAGTAAGAGAAATTTCTCTGCTATAGCAGATTTATTTTTCCTGTTTCCAGCTTGTAATGAATGTCATTATTTAGAAGTTTTATGCCTGCAGTAGTTAGGAAGCTTTCATTATAAAAAGTGGCAGTGGAAAAAAACACAAGTTAATAAAGTCTGTATTCTCATTAAAGGGAAAAAGTTTCCTATACTGACTGAGATTTCAGCAGTGAAAGTCTTCTTCAAGAAGGTGATCCTTCTGTAATTGGGTAGGTTTTTTCCTTCATTTTAATAAGGGGAACATGAAAGAAAACTCCTCAGATCAATCACTCTTTAAATTTTCTCCCCAGCTCATAGTAACCTATGTTGTCTTCATATCCCTTGAAAGATCTTTTAGATTAGGTAACAAGTTATTTCTGAAGTCATACCTCACAATAATGATAATAACCTCAGTGAACATTCCTTTTCTGTACCATTCACATGTATGTGACTGGTATCAGAGGGCAGCATTTTCTTTATAATTATGAAAGTTTGAGTTTTGTAAAACAAACATTTAATGGATGAGTAAAGCCATGTTTTGGAATCACTCATTTTTCCACCGAGGTAATGATTTCTGGTAGAATGGACGGATGTCACACCATTAATTAGGGCTGTGATTTATTTTTCAAGAATGTTTTTCACTTACAAGAAGATAGATATTGTTAAACCTCCAGACTACTGCTACTTCAGTAGTCATAGTGACAGGAAACTAGCAGGATAAAGTGCTACTCAGCTGAAACTGCAAATAGAACTGAGACCAGTTCCACAGTTTCTGCTTAATGTTTTGGGGAAATTTGGTAGGATCCTTAGAAAGGATTCGGTAGAATCCTTAGAAAGGATTCTTATAAAGATTAACTTCCTTTGACTGGTTCTGGTCTTCACTAATGACAAAGGTTCTTGGTATTCGTTACAAATTAGTGAGAAACAAGTCCTGTCTTCATAAACCATCAGTTTTTTGTCAGCACTAATGTAAAATTGAGTTTCTTTTAGGGTTTTAGAAAATATCTGTATATTAATCAATCTTTAAAAAGATGGAAAGCTCCCTGCTCTGTATGTCATCTAGGTCCTTATCCATCTGACACTGCCTTCATGATCTAATCTTTTGTTCAGTTATTACTGAAATCTTGTTAATTACCTACCTGTAGTAAAATAAGTTCCCACAAATTATTTTCTTTTTCATGAAAATTGCAGCAATAGTGTAGTAAGGTGTAAGTTTGAGATGATACTTTGATAAGTACTCCTTCATATTTCCATTTATGAAAGATCCTTGTCATCTTAAAGATCATTGTGTATTACAGGTTATGCTGTTTTCTCATCATGATGAGAGGTGCCTGTAGGCTATGGAAATGTTTTATTATGATGAAGAGAAACAAGGGCCCTATTACTGACATGCACAACTGTATGACAGTGGTTGTGTTATTTATTATAAACTCACAATTTAAAACTACTGTAGGCTTTTAAAGTAGCTCATAAAAATCTACTCAAAAGAGTTGAGTAGCACAAACATGCTACACTGCAGAAACAAACAAACAAACAAACAAACAAATACAAAAAAAACAAAACAAAAACAAAAACAAACAAACAAAAAAAAAAAACACAAAAAAACCCAACCCAAACCAAACCAAAAAAAAAAAAAAAAAACCCAAACCAAACCAAACCAACCAACCAAACAAACAAAAAACCACAAGAAACCAAACTCTAAATACACCTTGCAACTCTGTTGTTGGATGAAACAGTATGAAAAGATGAAAGGAAGACTCTTTATATTTTGGCATGTATCAAATTATACTTCCTCCTTTTATACTCTTCAGTCTTCCAAATCATCAGACTAAGTTCAGGTATCTTATTCAGAATTATCATTCACTTGATAGAAGGGTCTATATTGTTCCAGGACTATGGTGGATTGATCCACGTTGGATGCCAAGTGCCCACCAAAGCCACTCTATTGTTCCCCTCCTCAGCTTGACAGGGCAGAGGAAATAGAACAAAAGGCTCATGGGTCGAGATAAGGGCAGGAAAGATCACTCAGCAATTACCATCATAGGCAAGCCAGATGTGACTTGGGGAAAAACTGATTTGTTACCTATAAAAACAGAGAAGGGTGATGAGAAATAAAACCAAACTTTAAAAACACCCTTCCTCCATTCCTCCCTTCTTCCCAGGTTTAACTTTACTCCCGAATTCACTACCTTCTCCCCACCGTAGCAGCACAGCAGGACAGGGAATAGGAGTTAGTCAGTTCATCACACACTGCTCCTGCTGCTCCTTCCTTCTTGGAGGGAGGACTCCTCAAACTCTCATTCTGCTCCAGTGTAGGGTCCCTGCCATGGGAGACAGTTCTCCACCTACTGCTCCAATGTGAGCCCTTCCCACAGGCTGCAGTTCTTCACAGACTGCTCTAGTAAGGGTCACTTTGACAAGGTGTAATCCTTTAGGGACAGACTGCTCCAGTGCGGGTCCCCCACTGGGTCTCCAGTCCTGCCAGCAAACCTGCTCCATCATGGCTTCCACTATCCATGGGTCCACAGGCCCTGTCAAGAGCCAGCTCTAGTGCAGGCTCGTTATAGGACCACAGCCTCCTTTGGACACACCCACCTGCTTCAGGGTGGGGGTCTTCTATGGCCTGCAGGTGAATATCTGCTCCACCATTAATCTCCATGGGCTGCAGGGAGACACATGCTTCACCGTGGTATTCTCCACAGGCTGCAGAGGAATCTCTGCCCAGCACCTGATTAGGTTTAGGCTAGGTCTTAGGAAGAAGTTCTTCAGTACGAGGGTGGCAAGACTCTAGAATAGATTGCCCAGCGAGGTTGTGGATGCCTCCTCTCTAGAGGTGTTTAAGGACAGAATGGATGAGGCCTTGAGCAACCCAGTCTGGCTGAGAGAAATCTGAGGTTAGATTAGATGATCTCTAGGGTCTCTTCCAACCTAAGCCATTCTATAATTCTATAACCTGGAGCACCTCCTCCACCTCCTTCACTGATCCCAGTGTCTGCAGAGTTGTTAGTCTCACACATTCTCTCCTCGCTCCTGTCTGCCATTGCTGTTACACAGTAGATTTTTCCCTGCCTTAAATATGTTATCACAGAGGTGCTACCACCATCGCTGATGGGCTCAAACCTGTCCAGCTCCTGTATTGGAGCTGACCGGTGTTGGCTGTGTTGGACATGGGGGAGGCTTGTAGCACATTCTCACAGTAGTCACCCCTGTAGCCCTGTCACTACCACAACCTTGCCATGCAAACCAAATACAGGGAAATAAGACTACTAAAAAGCCTGTACTCATTCATGCTCCCACAGATGGGGAGCAGTCTTTCTATCTGCCACCTGGTCACATAGTGATGATTAATCTTACATGACAGGAATAGGGACAGATTATTAAGAAGAGACCTGAGAAATAAGAATATCTGCACAGAAGAGTTGGGGTAGGTCTATGACTGTGACCACCAGCACTACAGGATCTAACATCACAAAATAAGGAATAGAAAGATGCTGTTGACTGATCCAAATATACCTGAGCTTTTTTTTTTTTTTTTTCTTTTCCTGTTTGCTGTTATAAATTAGATATTAGTGAGCACCAGGAAAACAGATAAGAATTTGGCCCGAGGTATCAGGCTGGAAGACAGCCTCTACTGGTATTCCTTAAGGCTCAATTTGAGGGCCAGTTTTCTTCAATGTTTTTATAAATTACCTGGACACAGGAGTTAAGTGCGAACTAAATAAGTCTGCTGACTTTCATGAAATTCCTTACAATAACACCAAGAAAGAAAATTCTTGTTTTCTCTGGATATTTATCTAGATTCAGTAGTACTCATGACACACATGTGATCTCAGGCAGACATTCAAAAATGTCCTGGTGTTACACTGCCACCTAAATAAGGAATGTAAACCAACTCAGTTATGGAGCAGAGGAGACCATGATCTTTGAAGAGCTGAAACCACTACAAAATACAGTTATACAAAAGCAAGTGATCATTCTCTCCTAAATAAATTCCAGACAACATCAGAATATGTATAAGATTTTTGTTTAGTTTATTTTTTTACTCCTCTCACTGTGGTAATCGGTATCCCTGTCTGTGCCAAAGAACTCTTCCCCTGTTTGTCAGGGTTCAGACATTATGTAAGACACATTATCTTTTCAATTTTAAAAATAGAATTCTCTTTCCTAAATTAAGTTTTATAAAGCATAGAAGTCATGTGATTGTCACATAAAACCATATTCAAAAAACTTGTGAGTGTGGAATCTATTTAGGAATTTAGGGAGGAAAAAAAAAAATGGGTGATGCTTAGGCTAACATTTTATTTCCCTCTCACAGTAGATTAAATACATTCTCATAATAATAATAATAAATAATAATCATCATCATCATAACTTGTTCAGATTAAACACCCAACACTTAGCTGTAACACTGTCTCTCCAAGTCCTCAGAACCTAATCTATGTTTAAACAGAATTCCATAGTTAATCAGAAAGAGATGCTGTTCCAAAGTTTATAAACAACAGCAGAAAGGAGATGAGAACCACAACTATACTGTGTGATGGGAAGTAAGAGCCCAATTGCATCCTGCTTTGTGAAAGATAAGTATGCATTTGCTTGATGTAATTTGCTGCTGTCCTGGCAAAGCCACGGCTAGTTAGCTGTCCGAAGTCTGTTACCATCCAATTCTCCAGGCCTGTCATTGGAGTTAAACTGTCAGCTATATTTGTAATAGCAGAGTGGTCTGTAGATAAAGATGTGAATTATATTCCAGTTTGCAGAGCAACAGATCCTAGTAAGTGACAGCTTTTCTTCAGTCCTTAGCAGAATCTGGGTAAAGGCAAGAAGTCACTGTTTCAACTGCAAAGCCAACACCACTAGATATAAAAATTCCTTTTTCTTTCCCCTTTTGCTCACATTATTTCTTTCACTTGAACTAATGGAGAATATGCTTAAGAAATAGTGTTTTTTTCTGTGCACTAAGTTAAAATCAACACCTTCAATTTTGTAGTTATGTCAAACGGGAGCATGGTGTCTAGCAAAAAACACTAACAGGTGCTTTTGTTTACTGATTAGAGGCAGACAAAAACCCTCAATTTGATATTTCTTCAAAAAGATAGCATTTGATATGGAAACAATTAATTCTAACTTTAAGTGGAAAGATCTGTCAGCCAGTGAAATACTTACTGTAAGTCAAAGTCCAAGTACTTTAAACTTTCTGCATCATAATATTAAAGGTTTTAATTCCAAGTGAATTTTCTGTCCAAACTTATTTCTTGCAGAATTCAGTTCTATTTCCCTGTTGACATTCACTGTCCTTGACATGTCTTAGTCCTTTTATCAGCAATGACTGGCTTCCTGAGCCAGACAGATCTACTGAACTTTATTGTTCTCCTAGTTATTGTCCTTCAGTTAGAAATTCTATAAAGTACTTCAAATAACTTTTTGCGTCCTGAAAAGTGAATTTAATATTGGCAAAAGATGCTGAACTTATAGAACAGTTACGGCATGAGCAGCAATAGTGTCATGTTAGATCTCAACTGCTGCCCTTCTCATCTGTTCCAATTTTGACCCATGGGTAAAGACCACTGTGGTGAGTTGACCTTGACTGGAGACCAGGTACCACCAAGCAACTCTACCACTGCACTCCTTAGGACAGGGCCAGGGAGAAAATAAGAGAAAAAAGCTTGTGACTCAAGATATAATAAAGCAAAAGCAAAGACCGGGGACAGAAGCAAAGGAAGAGAAAAGACTTATTCTCTACTTCCTATCAGCAGGTAATGTCGAGCCACCTCCTGGCAAGCAGGGCTTCAATACCTGTAGCAGTTGCTCTGGAAGACACATGTAGGTAACAAATGTCCACCCTTCCTCTTCCTCTCTCTTGGCTTTTACTACTGATCAGGTGCCACATGATATGGCATATCCTTTTAGTCAGTTTGGGTCAACTGTCCTGGATATGTCCCTTCCCAAATTCTTGCCCATTTCAAGCCTACTGTTGTGGGGGGGGATGCTGGAGAGACACCCTTGATGCCATGTGAGCACTGCCCCACAGCGGCTGAAATGCTGGTGTGTTAGCGACAGCTTTCTAGCCACCAATACAAAGCACAGCACTATGAGGTTTAGTATGGGATAAATTAACACCATCCCATCCAGACCTAGTACAACAGCTACAAAAAGAATAATTCAGATAAGCTGATTCTTTAACTCAAGGGAGTTCACATCAATTTGTGAGTGTATTTATATGCATACTATATGTAGATGTGCATGTCTGTATGTGTATGTGTATGTATGGACTTTAAATGGATACTTTTAAGTAAGACCTGTCTGGGAGACTAAGTCAGAGAAGATAATTTATCAAATATAATCACTTGCCTTGAAAACAGTGAAAATGGACATCTGCTTTCAAGTTAACATAAATAGCTGAATGGCCACAGTCTTATAAACTTTCTTTGCACAAACTTGGGGGTCTTTTTAAGAAGATTGTCAGTCTTATTTTGTATATGGATTTATTTAAGCTACCTGATAAACTATAATCATTTGACATGCAGTTTTATGCAGTAAACATACCCAATTATTTCAGGTAGATAAGTAAGATTCTGATGTGCATAGCTTTATCTATTTAATTTTCAGATTCTCCTGTTCATCAGTTTTGCAGCAGGCAGTGAAAATGCCTTATTTGTTCTCCTAAACTAGACTTATTGAATGTAGCAGTCCCAATAGTATATGCATTCCATTTCTAATGATAATGCATAACCAGAAAAAGACAATGGAACAAGTAAAGGATGTCATTCAAATAAATTTATTTTTATACTAAGTTCAGTGAGAAACTTTCAACGTTGTCCAATTTATGTAGCCATAAAGGAATGTAAGCTTTTTCTTTGTTTTTCATGTGTATAAAAATACATCTGTTTTTCTCTGCAAATCAGGGGGTGTAGTATACTTTTCTTGCTAAGAAAAAAAATACTTCTCATGTTTAATAGTAGTGTATTTTAGAAGTATATAGCTGTAAAAGCGTGTGATGCAGCTGTATTTAGACATCTCTTAAAATGTTTAAAAAGTCATTATAAACAAGTACATTAATATACATACATATTTGTATATTTAAGATTTCATAAAATACCATTTTAAGTGTGTAGAAATAAACAGAACAGACAAGCCAAGAAATGGTATATAGTAGGGCACTAATCACTAATTGTGACCACCCTAAATGCTATTAACATCCAAAGAGCATAGTATGTTTTTAATGATGCCCAGTCCTTGGTCACATCTAGTTTTAACAGCTTACCTGGTGACACTAAAAGCTAGTGTGCATTTACTATATTTTCTTTATATTGCCTGTTAAACTATATTTTAGAGTTTAGTCCCTGTTCTAGATGTATTGTGCAGAAAGACTTTCTCACCATTTTATTTAACACTATCCAGTAATGATTATTTTGCTCTGGCCACTTGGGCTACCTCCTTGCAGAGAGGCATTGGTTTCTCCTCATGTAACAGAAGGGTAGAAACATTAGGTTAGCATTGAAAGGGATTAATGGTGCTCAGGGAGTTTTTTGTGGCTGCATGTGGTGGTAGGCAGGAAGTGCATTGAGTACACCTGTACCAGAGGGGGAAGGAAAACCACCATGTTGCTGAAATACTAAAATGAAAATAAGTATCTGGCCTAAGTTAGCAAGGAGATGTCTCAGGAAATGGATATGATGGACTGGTTTATTGAAGAAGAGAGAATCAGAAGAGTTCAAGTCACTAAAAGCCCAAATTCAGGTAAATTTGAGGTAGGTTTGGTTTTTACATTTTATTTAGATGTTGCTAGAAGACATTAGGGAAGCACTTGCACTATGCTTAAAAAAAAAAAAAAAAAAAAAAGGCAGAATGGAAGAGGCTGTTAAGGAGGAAATACGTTGTAGCTTTTGGACAGAGCTACAGAAAAGGTCGTCCAAAGTGTTGGCTGAGACAGTAGCTGACAGAGGGAGCTGGAGGTACAGTGGTGGTGAATCTCTATCTAGGGCAGGCTGCAAACTGAAAAACAGATGCTTTTCTTGTAAGTCTGTGCTGTAGGACAAAGGGGATTTTGTTTAAATCTGTGTGTCTTGAAAATGCTCAGAGGTATATGACTAAACTTCAGTGGAAGTTAGGCTATAGGATTTACAAAGTTAAATTGCAGGGAATTAGTGCTGAGCATGTGCTTCTGTATATTCCACATAGTAATGCTGAGCTCTTGAGGTATCCAAGCACTTAAGGAATGCTGTCCCTGTCTCTCTTATCATGGGAGAAGAGAAGAGAACAAGATTCTCTCTGCTCGTTTTGTGCTTGTGCTCTTGTTATGACATGTTAGAGATATTGAGTGGTTGCAGGTTTAATAAAAGTTTTATCTATGATGGAAGTCCTTATAGCAGCTCTGCACAAGGAAGGATGCTGGTGTGGAGGTAAAACTTCAAGAAGGGAATGCAGCTAGGTGACCCTAGATATACATCTCCTAAAAGTACCTTCTCTTAATCAAAACAATGCAAGTACAAGGTATGAATTCAAGTCTAACAGGTATTCCTTTTGCTTGTTGTAGTCAGAACTTTATCCTTTTGCAAAGTACTGCAGCTTATTTTCTGGTATAGGAGACCAAAATGTGCCTGCTCTGTACCAAAACCTTTTGTTTGATGATATCCCACTGTTGTGATGTGACAGTTTGAAGCAGTCTAAATCCTATTTACAGCTGGAGGACTTTAACACTTCAGTTGCTCAATAAAATTTCTAGGCTGTTCTGATGCAGGTGGAGCCAGAAAGGTAAAAGATTTGTGATCTGCCATTTCTTTTTGTTTCTAAAGAAGTACAACTCTGAGTTCACAATACTTAATGAATATAGAACTTAATATCTTGTGTCTGATACTTCAGTATTACCATTCTTCTTTCATGTATCAACTGATAGCCTTGCAATAATAACAGTTTCAATGAGCTTCATAAAAAGTATCTTAGTATTGATACCAAACTGACAAAAGGTAATTTCAGAAATGAATGCTACATAATCACGTGATATTGTTTATAATCTAAGCTTTTAAAACTGATTATCTTTCCTCGCTCAAATAAATGGCTGTTTTGTATTACTATGTAGAGATCCAAACCCAAGCAGCATGGTAAAATACATCTGTGTTCTTCGTCTACATGCAGTTTTCAGAACTGTCCAATAAACATCACTGGTAGAATACAATATAACCCTGCTTAATTTTTATGGAGTAGAGCATAACATAAACTTTATTCCATTGCTGTTATAAGAGCAGATGGTAGCTCAGGCTGACTGCCAAAACACTATCTTATCCATGAATATGTTTCATATGTTCAGTGTCATATGCTTGCTTCATTAAAACAAAATGAAATGTGATTCACATTTGATGTGAACAGTGCTTGGAAGGCATTCCTAGCAGAGGTTGGACTTCAGGATAACTTTTCTGTTCATAGAACTACTCCCATAGTGTTAGATGATGTTACTACGGGAAAAGATCCTTCACTCAGAGCACTGGAAATGGAAAAAAGTGTCTTCATACATTAATGATTGAGTAATTAAAAATCAAAGAATTACCTAAATTGAACAGATTTTTTTTTTTTTTTTTTTATTCTGTTAATTAATACAGGATTTGTAGCTTTCTCTTAGGTCTTGTGAACCCTTGTTGCTATAGCAAGCAAGTTGGAGTCAGTAACTTAAGAAGGCCGTTTCAGAGCTTGACTCTAGAAACAGTGCTGTACCACAACCTGGGCACTGCAGGAGGAACTATAGCTACAGGACTGAATTGTGGTTCTCAGACAGTGAAGGCAGGTGGTGTAGGCTTACTGCAATTCAGAATGAGGCTTAGGTGAGTGTAAGAACTTGTCTTTGAGACTGCAAACTTGACAATTTTTCAACAATTATTGTCTCAGTTGTTACATTTCATCCTAACCATTATGCATGGGGATATGTTCTCTATTGGATGTAATGAAACAGCCACAGAATACCTTCAGCCAGGGTCTTCAACAGCCAGCTATCTGCTCAAAAACTGAAGTGAAACAAGTTCAAGTTTTGAAGAAGCCAGTGCATTTTGTAAGATAAAAGAACTTTGCTTTTAAAATTGAAAGAGGTGAAGGCAGAATACAGACTCACTGTTATGATGCACAGCTCAAACAGTGAAAGGAGAATGTGTAGCAAATTTGGATGGAAGGATTCTGAGACAAGAGCACCTCTTGTGTAGTTCTGTCCTCTAAAAGTCCCCAGAACTCTTTTAAAATTCCTCTTAAAGATCTGTGAAATCCACCCACTCACCTGGCACTCTGTAAACCTTATCAGCTTCCAACCCTCAATTTTATATCCAGTAATTTCTCACAGCATGTCCAATAGTTCCTCACGTGCTGTGCAGTTATCTAAACCTCAGACGTAGCTCTCTGTTTGCTTACTGTAACTCTTGCTTTCATTACTGAATCTGGAACATAACTGACAGGGTGGAAATGCTACTGAACAGTATGGATTGCAGCCGATGCAGTTGCCACCTGCACACAGTACCCACTTTGTGAAGACATGAAGCTTTTCTGGTGAAGTGGTGCTATTAGATTAGATACTTAAAACACCCCAGCTCTTAAAAATCTGTTACTTACAGGCATAACAAGAAAGGTTTATAAAGTTGTTACAGCTAAAGTTAGCCAAAATAATGAAGTGTTAAACCATGTCATGGGTGTTACACCATGGCAAGCAGAAAGACCCTTTTCTAGCAGCTACGCTGAGGCTGGGGTGGTGGAAAGTCTAAATACGATGCTGGACTTGCTACTATTCAGTATCCCTGCTGTTGTAGGTGCTGGTGCTTTGTAGCATTCTACTTCTCAGCTTGTCATGTCTCTCTGTGACTATGAAGCAAGTACCTCTGTCAGGTTTACATGGCTCTCTTTTTGGTTAACTGCTTGTTAGCTCATTCTACATCTTTTTTTTTTTTTTTTTTTTTCCCTATTGGTAAAGGTAGGAAGATACCTGATAGAGGAGATCTGATTTCTCTGCAGAAAAAATCCTATGAAGACCTGTGATTTATATAACTCCCAATAAATCTTTTCAAAATTATCTTCCATGCAATTAAAGAATGGGTACCTGGACATCAGTTTTAGTTTCTTTTGTGTGTGTTTTCATAGCAATAGTAGTTTTCCTATTTCAGAAACCATTTATATTCCTAGAATAATAACCGGTTGAAATTAATGGTATGGTTTCCATACTTACTGTGATTCTTATTTCATTCAGTCTCACACTTTCTTTAGAAGACGACAGCATGAATAACCTGTTAGATAACTATTATTAATATTAGCAGTTTAATTTGCACAATTTCTTTACATTTTAGCAGCATCTGAATAAGTAATACAGCCTGGCCATCTTGTCAAGCTACAGAGAAAAACGTTGTACTGCACTTATCATGGAAGGTGTCTTCAGTAATGTGTGAGGAAAACTCATAATGAACATGAAAATATCTAGTTATAATTTTGATGAACTGTATCGCTTCATTCATTACTGAAATAAATGATGACCTTTTTTTTTTTTTTTTAGAATTGTTTAGTTTTTAGAAACTTCTTGAATTAGTACACTGTGTGAATTACGTTTTTTTAATATCATGACTGACAACTATTATCTCATTTGCTAGTATTTTTTTCCACAGGTAATTACAGCACAAATCTGAAATCTCACACCTCAGAAACACAGGTGATAATCTGAGGAAAGTTTCAACCCATCTGCACTTTCGTTACACATATATTTTCAGACTACTTTTTTTTTTTCTTCAGACTAAATTCCCTAGACTTTGGGCGAATATTGTGAAGGATTATATGTTATACCTCTTGACTGACTCTTCTCTCTGTAGTCTTGTCTGCTGAAAAATACTTAAGCACCATCATTTTCTTCTGTGGAGGGCTGTGTAATCTAGGTCTCAGTGAAAAAGACCATTTTATTAGCATGCCTTATTTAGACTTAAATATATGGATGTGAAACTGTAATTAATATAAATACCAGTGTTTACACATATCTGGACCACTCTCCCATGCTCGACAGTGTCTGGTAGTGGATATGAAGGGAAGACCATGAAAACAGAGGAAAGTTACGTGTAGCAGTACTCTCCTTGTCTCCAGTGCTGGTGGTGGTGCAGGAACTCCTGAGACAGATCTCTGTTGTGTCTAGTAGCTTTTTCTTCCTCGATTCTGCCAAGCTGATTTTTGAATCAGTCTACCAGAACTTGTGGCAAGTGCCTGAAGATTCATCCCAGTATACCTTGTGCTTCCTTTACAAGAAGACTACTCTTTGCAGAAAACAACAGAAAACTTTGCAACTCTGTCATAAAATTCAGCCAGCACAAGAAGCACTAGAAGGCTAGGCTAAAGTAACTGGACAGATTGACAGTAAAAAAGTTGAGGAGCTGTTAAAGTCACACTTCTGACTTGAGTGTGTGAGCAGCAAATTGCTAAGTGGTAAGAGTCCTTGAAAATATTACCTTTACCTTCTACTTAATTTTCTGAAGATAACTGGCTGTTGTCTGGGATGCCAGACTAGGTGAACCTCTGATCTGACTTAGAATACTCCCACAGACTATAATCCTACCAAGAGGGATCATGAAGGCAGTTGTTCACTGTCTTGATTGTATAGGGCCATTTCTCTCAACATCTTTTTTCAGCACCTTCTTTCCCAGGTTGGTTGTGTAAATTAAATAGAATCCTACTTCTACATACGATATTCCGTATTTACAATCTCATGTTGCCCTCTGTCTTTTATTTTTGTTCTAATTTATCTTGTTGAGAGAGGCATGGGAAAATCAAAACTGTTAGGGTAGCGACATGCAGTCTGTGGAAAAGTGAAACCTGAAGTGGAAACTAGGGAAGGAATAGCCTTGAATAAACTCTACAGGTTGCTTTTCAGTAAATATTGGATAAATAGACAACCAACCATTAGAAGTAGTGAGAGAAACATATATTAAAAAGCTAAAGTTAGATGTGCCAGTGTTACATTTATTCATTAAACAAGCAGGAATTCACATAGTAATGTGATGTGGAATTTAGCCTTTTTACCTTTGTTAACTTAATTACATGAAATGGGAACTAGCCTTCAAACTTCCATATATATTATGTATTGAGAAAATGCTTTCAGAGAAGCACTTACTTGTATCTAATGCTACTTTTGTTATTATAACTGCTTAGAGAAATGGAGACTCTATATTAAATAGCTTTCAATCTTAACTGGTTTATCTGACTCCCACTTGTCGAAAGTAAAACTGAAGATTGTGCTGTAGTCTGCCTCCTGATCTATATTAGGTACTTAATGTGTGCTTGAGTTAATAGTCTTGAAAATAGATATAAAGCAACACGCTGAAAAACATATTCTGTTAATAGCATATTATATGTATTTAATAGTGTTCTCCCATATTACTTTTATGAAGTACTTTATTTGTGTTCACACCAGTTAGTAAGTCTAATAGAATAGTTAAATTAGGTGGGGAGACTCCTTTTCTAATCACATTTTAAAAGAATACAAAGTATACAGAACTCAATGAAATGACTCTATTGACCTTTCCTTAGGAATGCCAATTAAAGAGATAGATTCTCTTCTTGTCTTCCTACTTGCAAAAGAAAAGGATAACATATGCTGTCTGTCACTGGATGAAACAGGACTGACAGTCCTGAGTCGTACAGAGCCTAGCTGGAGGCCTGTAGCTAGTGGTGTTCCCCAAGGCTCAGTACTGGGTCCAGTCTTGTTCAGCATCTTCATCAGTGACCCATACGAAGGGACTGCTTACAAATATCTGAAGGGGGAGTGTCAAGAGGATGAGGCCAGACTCTTTTCAGTGGTGCTCAGTGACAGGACAAGTGGTAACAGGCACAAACTGGAACAAAGGAAGTTCCATAAGAACCTGAGAAAAAACTTCTTTACTTTGAGGGTGACAGAACATTAGAATAGGCTGCCCAGAGAGTTTGTGAAGTTTCCTTCTCTGGAGATATTAAAAACTCACATAGATACAACCCTGTGCAACCTGATCTAAGTGAACCTGTCTTAGCAGGGTTGGACTAGATGATCCCCAGAGGTTCCTTTCAAGCCCTACCATCCTGTGACTCTATGATTCTACATTTCTGTGACTCTTCTGACAGTTATGCAGTATAAAAATGAATTCAGGGCCTTAGTAAAGACACAGTTTGACACATGGGAGGTATTTTCACCCTTCAAGTGGAGTTTTTTAAGAATCTGAGAAAGCATTGCAGAATGTGAAATGGGATTTACTGGAAGAAATTACTGGTGTTTTTTAGTACTTCTCTCTTTTACACACATACACTCCTGAGAATTCAATGCCTTAAATAAAGGAAGACATAGAAAGATATAAAATATAGATATATTCAACCTATTGAATGGAAACAAATCCTTCAGTGTTTTTGTTTGCCCTTTGTAACAGAGCAGCTCTGTTTACATGGATGTAACCATACATGTCCTTGATTTAATATTACATGTTTTATACCTTATTTCTCATAGTTATTAATCAAGTAAAATTATCTCAATAAGAGTAACTTGTAGAAAAACTTTACTCACCAAGAATGCAGTCATGTTTTTTAATTCTTCCTCAACACATTACACTGCTCTACTTATTTGACTGTTGGAATGTGTAGGATGATACACATCCTGGAAAATATTTTTTAAAAAAATCTAACCAATATATTTTAAAGAAAAGTCTACAGTTTTTTTTTCAGATTTTTTTTTTTTTTTTTTAAGATGTTACTGGGAGAAATGACAGCTATATATAATCCTTTAGCTACCCTAAAGTGTGACTTAGTGAATTTCTTGCTTCATCTTCTAAAATCTTTTTTAATTCCATGTCCCGTGACTGAAAGTGGGCATTCATTCTAGACATACTTTCTGTAAAATACTTCTAGAAATAGTGTTATGGATATCAAATCAATGCAAATGTACCATAATTAATAATTTCTTCAGCAATTATGTATTAATTTTTTGACCATCACTTTGAATAGTTGCCAAACCTTTAGTCTTTTACTATTCTCACTGAATATCTAAGTATTAAGATATCTATGTAGCATTGTTGACTTTTTGTAGAATGCCTATAGAACACTTGCTAAGCTTTGTAACATGATAGATTTCCAAGCACTTTGCCACTAATTCTTGAAATAATTCTTCAGGTATATTTGAATCAATATTGCTATTCATATGGATTCCTAAGCTAGAATTATTGTGATTAAAGTTTGACTTTACATAGAGTTACTCTTAGGACTTCATACTTGGATTGTTTTACTTAAAGTACTTTTTACCAAAATATTCATTGTTTTACTAGTTATTAAGGTTGTGGTGGATGTATTTAACCAGCTAATCATCTATATTTTTTAGATGCATGCTTTAAGGATTTGTTTTCTTCTTTTTATTTCTTGCTCTCTGATCTTCACTATATCCACAAAATATAACACATCACACGGATAACTTAAGATACTCCTTGAATGAACAAGCTAGAACATCACAAATAGCATTTCCCTTTTAATGTGGAACTAATGGACAGCTACACTTCAAAAACAAAACTAGTATAGTGCTTTATTCTGCTTTCGTGTTAAGAGGCAAACTAGACTGAGTCTGGTTTCGCATAGGTGATGGATGGTTGTTGAATTTAAAGATAACACTATGGGAAGGGGGTATCAACACAGTAGGATGCAAAATGGTGTTGACAAACTGAAAAGTGAGGGGTGGGGGAAGCAGTGTGCTCTCTCAGAAAGCCCAGTATCAAAGCATAGATACTGAGTATAATGTTCAGCTGACTGCCTTTGAGCTTTTCTCCATAGGGATTGTTCTTTCCAGTTAAGTCAACCATTATGTGCATGGATTGTGGTTTTAATTCTGGTTCTGTTAAATTGGACTTTGGTACCATGTGGATAGAGAGATTCAGATCTGTCACTTGTCCCACTTAATAATTACTGCATACTTGCAGTCACTATGGTTATGGTGCTTTCAGTAAACAAATATTTTGGGTAGTACAGTGCCAAGTAACAGTCTCTGGAGAAACTAATGAAATTTCTTTTTTTTTTTTTTTTTTTTTTCTTTAATGTACAACAACTGCATTTTTAGGATTCTTGAACTAGGTGGTTTAGTTTCTGTAATATAATGTGATAACTGTATACCACTCAGTGTACTAAATTGATATGTCATGCAGTACCAAGTTAAAATGCTTTCTGAAACCTATTGCATTAGAATTGTTATCTTACCAGCTAAGCTTATATTCCCACACATCTACTTAATTTGACAAGGTCTGCTTCACCCCAAACCTGTGCCGATTTGCATTATTTATATTACAGTCATCTAAGTCTTCATCAAACTGGCTATCCCTCTTGTTATTTTGAAATCTCTGTCACCCTGTAATTACCTTGCTCATTCTATGTATCCTTTTAAATATTGACACTTCAGTAAGGTTTTTCCCTCCCCTATTAATTTTTGTCTTTTGTGAACATCTAAAGGCTTGCTGAGAGTAATACTAACAAGCCAGATAGTTGAGGAAAAATAAGCTGGATAACTTATCTGAAATCTTTTTATGTAGTAGGCTTTTTATATTATCTGCTGTACAATTTTAATTTATTTCTGATATATTTCCTCAGTTTCTGCAAGGAGTAAAACAATTCATTATAGTATGTGTACATAATTCCAAATGCAAAATAAATATGTTTACATTTAATTTGTTGTACATAAAGTGTCCAATACTAGTCATGGGTTATAGGAGGAGTGAAAAAATATGTTCCAAAATGATGTCTCTTAATTCTACTTCACTTTTAAGCAGGGATGAGACTTTTAAACAGTATAGATGTTTTTTTTTTCTCTTCTGCCTATGATCTCATGGACATGATGTAAGATATTTAAAAATATGTGGTGACTAATCACTGTGCACTGTGTCCCAGTTCATGTGCCTCATTACATTCTTGTTATTTCAGAGGGCCCTTTTTTCGAGTTGGAAACCAGTGAACATCAAGAGTTACAGTGGTTATGACTACATGCTGTTTGCATGCAACAATGATGGTGTTTCTCTGCCAAAACAGCCTTCAGATGCCTTTTTTTTTCACTTTTGTAGAGACACAGGGATGTTTACATGGAATCTGTGTGGGATAACAAATGAAGAATGAATTGTGATCATCAAAGTCAAGTGGAAATGTGTTTAGGTGGCTTCACATCTATTATCTCAACATCCCTTCAGGCTGGGAAGCACTTAGCTAATAAATTTTATTGTGTATCTTTAGATAATACATTTCACATTACCTATGCCACATTTATATCTTCAGGTGGTCTGCTAAAAATTTCCATGGTTCTGTGGTTACAGATGGAGACAAGCATGTAGGTCAGAGCCTGAGCCTGACAGGAGGAAGAAGACAGGTGTTACTGTGCTTCTGACACCCACATCTTACGTGCTCTGAGTGATGAGCTTGGCAAAGAAGGCTGATTTGTTATCTGCTCTGGAAGAGGTAGAGGGGAGGATGGAGACAAGTCTCTCAAACTTTATTTGTCTAGAGAAAAAATAATCTTTCTAAACTGTTGGAAATGGTAAGAACAAAAAGTCTGTCCACTTTAACTTCAACATAAAATGAGCAGTTTAGGGTGCGTATGAAACTTTTGGGAAATCTATTAGGATATTTTCAACAAACTCCAATTTTGACTATAAATCAAAAACAAATGAAACTATTGAAACTTTTGATAAATTTTTAGGGAGTTTTGGAGCTTTTTTACTGAGGGAGAGGTAAACATTTGTTGTGGGAAGGAAAAACTGGTTTAGGTTAGTAAATTTTGGTCAATTTTATTTATTTATAGTTAATGAACTTTGATACTGCTTCTGGTACTGGAAAATAAAAGCAAACAAACAGATAAGCACTCTTATGGGAAACACCTCATCTTCCCTCTGAACACTTCCCCTGTGACCTTCTGGTTTTCCTTCCCCTCACTACAGTTTATACTTGGTCACTTTAGGGAGGGAGTGGGAAGTGCAAGAGGTTGAGTTCAGACATTGGTTTCCAGTGTGGTCTCCTTCATAAACCATAGTCATAAATGTGACTTTAACCATCTTTAAAAACGGTAAAAAAGAAGACCCTGGGAGCTACCAGCCTGTCAGCCTCACCTCTGTGCCTGGGAAGATCATGGAACAGATCCTCCTAGGAGACATGCTAAGGCACATGGAGGACAGGTAGGTAACCCTAGGTAGTCACCATGTATTTACTAGGGGAAAGTCCTGCCTGAACAATCCAGTGGTCTTCTATAATGAAGTGATTGCATCAGTCGACAAGGGAAGACCTAGGGATGTCATCTATCTGGACTTCTGTAAGGCCTTTGACATGGTTCCCCACAATATCCTAATCTCTAAATTGGGGAATGACAGGTTTGATGAGTGGACTGTTCAGTGGATAAAGAACTGGCTGAATGGTCACATCCAGAGAGTGATGGTCAATGTCTTGATGTCCAGATGGAGGATGGTGACAAGTGGTGTCCCTAAGGGGTCTGTGCTGGGACCAGTGTTGTTTAATACCTTCATTAATGATATTGACAGCAGTGTTGAGTGCACCCTCAGCAAGTTTGTGGATGATACCAAACTGGGATATGCAGTTAATATGCCAGAGGGACAGAATGCCAACCAGAGGGGCCTGGATAGGCTGGAGAGGTGGGCCCAGGTGAACCTTATGAGGTTCAACAAGGCCAAGTTCAGGGTCCTGCACCTGGAGAGGGGCAACCAGCACTATCAGTATAGGCTGGGAGAGGGTTTACTGGAGAGCAGTGCTTTGGAAAGGGACTTGGGAGTGATGGCGGATGAAAAACTGGACTTGAGCCACCAATGTGCAATTGCAGCTCAGAAGGCAAATCACATCCTGGATTGCATCAAAAGAACTGTGGCAAGCAGATGGAGAGAGGTGATTCTGCCCCTCTACTCTTCCCTGGTGAGACCTCACCTGGAGTACTGCATCCAGTTCTGGAGCCCCCAGCACAAGAAGGATGTAGAAATGTTGAAGCAAGGCCAGAGGATTGCCATGAAAATGATCAAGGAACTGAAGCATAGAAGACAGGCTGAGGAGATGAGGCTATTCAGCCTGGAAAAGAGAAGGCTCCAGGGGGAGCTTATCGTGGCCTTCCAGTATCTGAAGGGGACCTACCTGTAGGCAAGGAAAGGTCTATTCAAAATGTATTTTGTGTCATTGTAATGATAGGGCAAGGAGTAATGGTTTTAAACCAGGAAAGCATAGATTTAGACTCAATATTAGAAAAAAAATTCTTTAATAGAAGTGTAACTGATAATTGGAATGGGCTGCCCAGAGAGGTAGTGGAGACTCCAACCCTGGAGTCATTCAAGGTCAGGCTTGACAGGACCCTGGGCGACCTGACCTAGTTAGAGATGTTCCTACTTGTGTAGGAACAGTTGGACCAGGTGACCTCTAGAGGTCCCTTCCAGCCTAAAACATTCTATAATTCTATGATTCTATAACCTTCTTCTTAGCTGCCTCTTGGCCCCTGCTTGGGCAGTTATTTGCTCCTTCCCTGATTGGGGCTCTTACTCTGCTTTGCATTTTTCTCCAGCATATCTCCTGCTCTGCTGTCTTTCCTCCCCTTGAGTATTTTTGGTTTCTCCCTTGCTTCTACTCATGTGTCCCTCCTGCCCTGGCACTGTGGCTTATGCCTGCTCCACTTCTCAGTGTTCCTCAGGCTTCACAGTCTCACTTATGTCTCCTGCTGTATGTCTTACAACTCTCACATTGTTTTTTCTCTCTGTTCTCTGTTCTGTTGGTGTTTTTCTCTGCACGTCACCCCTTCTTAAATACATTTCTGCAGAAGCTCCAGAAACTCCTGTGCCTGGATCGGCATTGAAGCTTGGTGAGCCTTTTTTGCCCATAGCAGAGCCAGATGGAACCACTGTATCTGGCATAAGGCAGTCCCTGACCTCCTTCCGCAAAGACAACCTCTGCAACACCCCACTACCAACATCTTCATAGCTATGCCTAATGCAATATTATCTCATTATTGAGGGCTTGAATACTGTGTTAATTCCTCTATAAAATGAGTTATGGTGGCTTGCAGGTTTGTAGGAAAAAGCAAGGTTTCCTGCCTCCTTTACATGTTGCCTCTCTGCTCCTCCCGTTGCTTTTCATGCGGGTTTCTTGCATTGTTTGTGTTTTTTTTTTTAAGGCGGTTTGCACTGGGGAAATCTACCTGGAAGATTTCTGAGGTGGGAGCAGTAAGGCGACTGGGAACTGGGACCCCTCTCCTGCTGTTTAGTAGCCTCAGACCCTATGGCACTGGTGCCTGCTCATGTCATCTCCCTTTGGGCTCCCACAGACTGTGGACACTGCAGCAGAGAAGCTGGGCTGTGAGAAAGGCTGGAAAAGGCAGGGACTGGAAGAGGCAACAGGAATTGAAATCACAATTGGGTGGTGCACAACAGGGAAGACTTAAACAATGTGAATTAAATGCCATAGGTATAGATATCTGTAATAAAAAGTGTTTACAAGCCCATTGTGTTTTCTATGACACTGTGCTTTCTGGGAATACTCCAGGCTTGATGTGTATTTTGTGCCTTTAGTGTTAAATACTGAATAAATGTATATAATTGTAAGTACATGTACTCTAAACAGATCTTTGCCTGAAAAAAAGCTAGAACATAAGATGTCTAATGGCTGTGGTTTGATAAAAAGGTGTAACCTATCCTCAAGTTTCTCTGCTGTTCTTTAAACAATTCTAATGATTTAAAAATTAAAACAGTTGCTTCCTGACCCAGCTTTTCAATGCCAGCTTGTTCAAGTGTTTTGCAGAGTAAGTAGCTTAATAATATAAGTTAGAAATTAACATGTCAAACAGAAACATACAGGTACATTTGATATTTTTTTTTAAAACACATTATAGAGTAATAGTTGTAACAGAGGTTTTAAACCTGGAGTTCTACTGAAACTCCACATTACATACTGCATTTCTGTCATCAACTGAATTTTTATTGTTGATTGATGGTGGAACTTATTCTGTTTATAGGCCAAGATGCTAGACTCAAAGGGTTAAAAGAGACTTACTCCATAATTATCTTCTGTTTGCTTCAATAGATATAACTGTATGAAGAGAACAACAAATAACCATTCTGAGTAAATTAATTCACTTTAATGCTTTTGTTTTTGAAGTGGTACAATAGACAGTCATGTTTGTAGAAGTGGAGGAAAGTAAAATAGCACAAAATATTTCTTTGCACTTTGTATCTTCATGCAATTTTAAATGAGTTACTGGGGAAAAAAAAACCATACTGATTACATATTTTGTGTTTGACAGGTAAAAGACCTACATTTAGTTGAATTTGCCCAGACTACTATAAACATTCATTTATGAACAAATAAAATGTGCAGGAGTGGCAAATTTATTTACCTTATGATGGGGGAATAGCAAAAGCATCAGGTGACTCTGAGTATCTGGTAGTTCAGATCTAACTGATAACTGAAAACTATTAGTGAAGGAAAATAAAATAGATTTATACTTGCGCACTGGAAAGTCATTCCAACTTTACATAAATTCAGAGTAGAGAAGGAAATCCAATGTGACCTGAATGTGAGGAAATTATCTGTCATAGCTCAAATTCTGAAAAAAGTTGAAGTTGGTGAAAATTTTAAATTTTGTGCTCAGCTGTGTGACAAAAAAAAAAAAAAAAAGAGCTCAAGAATGAGCAAGGCAATGGAAGAGTTGCAAGGTGATTTGGGGCAACACAAAAATAAGTTACTTTCTGGAAAGATAAAGTCCTGTAGAAAAACAAAATCAAAGTGGTAGTGGTGTGATTATTATTTGCATAGATACAACTTCATTTCTTATAAGGGAAATAACTGTAGTCATGGACAGGTCACAAGAATTAAATATGTACTTTAAATGAAGCATATAAATATTAAACTGAAAAGACATATAGTCTGCTGCTAATCTAATAAAGATCATAAAATAAAACACTGTTTTGGAATAGAGCATTGAGAGAGACGAAAACACAGTATGATACCAAAGAACTACTCAAGCATGCTATTCAGGTAATCTTGTGAAACCTGATTACATTGTTACATAATCTTCTTAAGGAATCCTCCTTAACAAGGATGCCAATTTTCTGCTTGCATATAACAACTATTTATTAGAGACTTGTACTTTGATTTACTAAATTATAAGCAATGGTATTTTTTAATTATTATCATAATATGAGTGATTGGGTTTGACCACAATATCATTATGATGCTTCTGAATTCTAGTTCTGCTACAGTTTATGAAGAGTCCTGTTCATTTTCCATAGTGGCATGAAGATAGTGTAAATGCTATGGAAGTAAGTTTAAATCTTAATCTGTCTGACTGAGAACTTTACAGGTATTCAGACATAGTATCCTGCATCCCTTCATTTTGAAATTTTTGCTGAGTTTGAATCATCTGGGTTAGTTGTTGCAAATGCAAGTGTAATATTTGTGTAGATATATTGCAATACTAATGGAATCCTGACTTAGTGAAGTTGCTCTTCTCTGTTGAGTTGTTAGGAAATTTAGGCTGGAACGTCATTTTTTAAAAAATTGCTGTTGCTACTGTGCAGCTAATGAGTTTACTACCAAGACTGTTCATTATTTCTGAAGCATTAGAACAAGTGTGTTAAAGTTGTCAGTCCTTTGCACTGTATTACCCATACAGGAGGCTCTCTCAATACAAAAACTGTATCTTATGTCCTCATTCAAAATGCACATGGTTTACATTTTAATAAACCTTATGTTTGCAGCAGCAACAGCTACAGGAAGACAACAGAGTTTTTAAGGAACATTTTTGAAAGGGACCAGCAAGTACTTGTGTTAACAGACATACACCCTTTCTTCTTTCCTGAAAAACTAGTTCTTACTATGATGTGATATGCATCTGGATAGTTGAAAACTAATCAGTATATCAGTCACATGACTATACAAGCAATATCCATCTGCCAATAAAAGATGATAGTTGTAACCTTCTCTGTAGCTTCAAGCTGATTTGAGCTCAACACAAGCCCTGAGAAGGATAGGATTTTCTCTTGGCTTCGAGCTGTCGCAGCCTGATAATGTGTGGCAGCGACTTCAGTAATGCATTTGAAGTAATAATCACTTGAGCTGGGATCTTTTACTATTCATGCTGTGTCCCATCTGTTGGAAGTAAGGCTGCGCATGATGAATCTGATGAAAAGCTTATTTTAAGTTGAGGAGGACAGTCAAGAACTGAAGAATGAGAATAATGAAATATGAAAAATCTAGATCAGAAAAAAAGAATAAAAAGCCCACTATGAACCATACTAAGGGGCCTAGAATTGGTTTCTTTACACTAGCATATGACAGAACGAACACCTTAGCAAAAATGTGCAACGAGCAGAAACTAAAATTCTTTCTTAATCGTATCCTGGCAACAGTCAAGAAGCTTTCACTTTACCCTCAGGCTATGAATCAGGGGTGTATTTGGTAGAAACAGGGAGCAGTTGTATCAGACATAGTGACACTTCCATTGAAGGGTGAATTAGGAAAAAATAGCATAACATAAATTGACAGTGCCCTAGTATGAACTGTGCAAATGCCAGCTAGTGACTGTCTGTTGACAAGAGAACATGTTGCCCTTTTTCTGTCTTTTATAAACTGTTATCTGAGTTGTGGGCCACTTGTGGTTAAGGTCAAAAAAAGCTTACCAATAACAACGTTACTTAATGTGCCATTAATGCCTCACTTCTTTGCATCTACATGGGTATCTGCTTTCCGATTATTATAGTAGTTTTCAGCTGATGATGGCTTCTGTTTTATTATGTTTCATACAATCTGTAATAAAGGAACAAACTGAAGTTTAAAATAGGTATGTTTTTTTCAGAGACTAAGTAGGAACCAGTCGTTGGAAAGTTCTGCCTCAGTGACAGCAGATTCACTATCAGAAAGGATTGGCTACTTTTCCTACTACATTTGTCTAAGGACATACAGGGTTTTCTCACTTAGTAACAACAAAATTACAGCAAATCCCCCCCCCCATCTCTTTGTTGTTGTTGTTGTATTTGTTAATTGTAATCTATTGAAATCTTCATAAGTATAAAATGCTGCTGTTGTAATGTATCACTCTTTGGAAACATTTTGCACATTTGGTAGTACCATACATGTTTAATAGCACAAACCTGGTGAGTTAAAAATTAGAACAAAACCATGTGGTTGATGTGCTTGCTATGGTCACCCTAACTACGGCTGTTAGTACATCAGTGTCCAGGTGTTCCACTCTCAAAAGTTCTACAATAAATTTGAACCTGCATAGGAGATCTGTATGGACTCATCATTTTAATATCTTTTAAAAAAGTTGTTATGGTTAAGGTTAGGTGAATTCAATGCACCTAGGGGCACTTTTCCTCCCTAATCAGCTAGATACTGTCATGGTTACAGGGGCTGGGACCAGTTTATCCTTATGTGGGTAGAACCAAAAACTGTGTATTCTATACTCTCTATGTCGGTGCTCATGGGCTGTTAAGAAAATCATGGGCAGTAGCTGCCCAGGACAGACCTCACACCCCAGGCTATAACTGTTGCCTAGCAACGGCGTGGTGACCTGGTTCAAGAATGGCACGGCGACCAATCCCTGGCCGCTCTGACCACGTGCACACAGACACCAATGTGGTGGATGGCAAAATGGCGTTTATTCATGCTTAACACAGCATTATATAGCTTCGGTTTACAGCATCACTTCCGTCTGCTTATGTCACAAGCTAGATGCTATTGGCTGTCAGGAGGTGGTGGTGGTGGGGCTATCTTTCCATACAGCACGATTTGTTCTGGCCGCCAGACCCTAGCTACCACATATAACAGATAAGGAAAGATGTTAACACCTTCCCACCCAGCAGGAGGAGTCCTCCCTGTTAATGGGCCCATCCATGCCTTGCCCCATGACTCATACAGAGCTCCCCCCAGGAGCTATTTCTTTTTAATGGACCATCAAGAACCCACTGCATGACTCACAGAATGACATCACCCCATTGTGAGATGCTCCACCCAGGGGGAGGAGCCAAGTGCTCCCACCTGGATATAAACTGGGGTTCAGGACAGCACAGGAGGCCTTTCCCACTGGATTTCCAGAGGACAAGAGCTACCAGATCTTTCCTATGAGACCACTGCTTCATCTGGACTGCTACCACCACCCTAACTACAGAGTATCAGGTTGTATCCTGACTCTGTCTGTGGTTTTCCTTTGTATTATTGCATTTATTTTATTTTTTCCTATTAAATTGTATTTCTGACTTGGTGTTTCTCACTGGTTTGTTTTCAAACCATTACAGATACAAAGTTGGTGTACTGTAGGAGAACGAAATCCCAGTCCAATAGATGTAAAGCTGTTGCAAATCCCTATCCCTGGGTCCAGCCAATAGGGAGTCTGGGTGCATATTCCCATCAATGAGAAAATCCCTTCCAGAGGAAAAACCTAATTTTGCCAATTTTATTTTTGTTTCTTTCTCTTTTTCTTCTTTCCTTTCTTATGAGTACTTAGATGGTAGTTGAACTGTGTAGTGTGTTGTGATGGTTCACACTGGTAATACATAAATCAGAGTCTATCATGTTTAGAATGCTTGGCAAACTGAAAGATGGGAACTAATAATTTTACTTTTATTCACTGATTTTGCATGCTGCTGTCCCACACTGAGAAACAGAAGAAAAAGAAATTTCAGTAGACTTATTTGGGAAATAAATACTCTGAAACCACATTTGCAACTCTTTAAAAGACTCCTAGCTGTAACTCTTGAAGTAATTTTACTTTTTTCCCCCAAGTGCAGGCTTTCAGTGAGGATCATGTAGTTTGGAATGTCAGTGCTGGCTGTGCACCTGGGAGTGAGGAAGGTAAATACTGGCCTCTTTTGCTTCTTGGAATGGGATGGTTGTTCAGCTGGCAGTAACAGTCTTCCAGCTCTTGCTTCCTTGAACCCTGGTGTTTTTCTCCTGAGTTAAAACTGACAATTTAAAAAAAAAAATCCATCTATGTCTTTTGTTTTGACTTTTTAACTGGCATAGTTCATTTTCATTGATTGTGTAAGTGATACTATGTTGTGGTTTAGGTTCAGCTGGCAATTAAGCACTATGTGGCCACTCACTCACTCCTGCCCCTCTTACCCCAATGGGATGGGAAGGAGAATTGGGAGAAAAAGGTAAAACCCTTTGGGTTGAGATAAGGAGAATTTAACAGAAGAACACAAAGAGAGAAGAAATAACTGTAATAACAATAATACTGATGAAATAATATACAAACCACAGAATGTACAACACAACTGCTCACCACCTGGAACTTGCTGCTTCCACCCAGCCAAATTTAGCGCACTTCCCCCAGCCAAGTCCCCCATTATATACTGAGCATGACATCAGTATGGTATTGAATATCCCATTGGCTGATTTGTGTTCAGTTACCCTGGCTGTGTCCACTCACAGCTTCTTGTGAAAGTTAACCCTACCCTAGACAAACTCAGGACACTCTGTTTTGTGTAATTTCAAATGAATGGTGTTAGGTGTAGTTCAACAGTTTTGTTTTTTTTTAATCTATGAACCTGGACTGAGTTCCCACAGTTGTGCCTCATGAAGCTGGATCACATTCTGAAGGTGAAATCCAGTACTGAGTGAAGTTTGTTCATTCCTGTGTTTTATTAATAAATGTAGGGGTTTGTCCTCAGTAAAAGTAAAACTGCTTCAGATTTCCTGAAGAAAAAGAAATACAGCTGTATTTATAGAATCGACTAATTAATTTAAATCATTGAGATTTCTCTTCTTTAAAACTAAGGAAAGTGTGACTGTATACTGAATACTAAAAGGTTCACTCCCCTCTTGCTTGTAATTTTTGTGATTAAAAAGCTGCCTACAGGGAGAGTCTTTAATAAACCCCTTCCTTTTCTGCTTTCCTCATTTTGATATTTGGGGTTTGCTTTAAGATTTAGGGTAAAACAATTAACATCTAAACAAAAATAATGCTGAAAATACAGTGGTGCACATTCCCTGGCTTCTCTTTCCTCTGCTAGGGTAGGTTTATACACTTTAGCATAACCCTTCTGTACACTCACTGCAGAGGTCTTAATGGTAAAAGAGGCCTTTGTAAAGATGCAAAGAGAGATCATTCTTGCACATAAGTGTAAAAGTCATCACTGTTTATGTAACAGTTCATAATGAGCCTTGTAATACCATAACTAAGGTATCTACATTTGCATGATACTCATTTTGTCACGTAATATGATAGTTTACTACAACTTCTTTTGAAAGGAAAGCTAATCCAAGTAGGCAAGTGTTAAGTTAACTGGCTACTAAAATTTATCTATTAAAAAGATACTTGCTTTTTTTTTTTTGACAAAAATGATAGATTTGCACTTGCTCAGTGTCACTTCACCCAAATAGCACAACGATTATTCATTAATTAGTTCTTACTTTTTCTTCATACTACAGACTAATAGAAAATCTCTCTATTGATCTCTATATATTTCTTTTTATATATACTTGAAGCTTTCCAGGCTTATGTATCCTGACTATTGAGAACTGTATTATGATGATCCGATGAAAGCTAATGCTGTCTCAAATCTTGTTAGTTCTAAAGACAGACATAAAGAACAACCGTTGGAAATTTTTCTTCACCTATACGATGTCACCAAAAGTATCACTAGTTTGTTGGAGTCATAAAACTTAAGTGTAGGAGGAAGTCATTAGTTCTTAAATGT
The DNA here is from genome assembly GCF_000691845.1 of Merops nubicus. NCBI lineage: Eukaryota > Metazoa > Chordata > Aves > Coraciiformes > Meropidae > Merops > Merops nubicus. The sequence goes on from NW_008591338.1 coordinate 46,639, forward strand.
AATTTTTTTTTTTTTTTTTGACCATTGTGCCTGCTACATCACAGCTGTCATTCTTAAAAAAAAAGAAAAGATAATTGGAACATAATGTTTATTTTTACAGGCAATTAGTTTACACAGGTTAATGCTAGGGAGATGTTACAGAAGAAAAAAATATCGAAATATGCAGTCAAATAAATGGTATGTCTAGTCTTTCAGCCAGAAATCTCTTCCACAGCCTAATAACAGCTCTGACTTACACCACTGCTTGTTTGTAGGTTTGCAAAAGCTTTGACTTCCATTGCTCACCAAATCTGTCTGCCTAGCTGACCATTTCTTTCAGTGGGGGGAATTGAGGTGATTTACAGTGCTGGTAATAGTAACGTGCTTTGCTTCCAACTGGGCTTTTTAATTTTCAGTCCCTGCAGTCCTATCTGCTCCTTGTTGTTGGCTTTTGTCTGTCCATAGAGTATGGAGGTCAGAGTAAACTTTTCCTCCTGTGCAGAGATATTCACATCACTAACAAAGTGGGATCCATCCTCCAAGAGGCTGAGCGTTCCATCCAAGCCCTCCAAGCTTTTATGGAAATCTCTCTCTGTTATAGGTCTCTAGTTGTCTTTCTGCTTTCCCTGGAGCTCAGCTGATCAAAATGAGGACAATATTGTCAAGCTTTACTGTAGAAAGGCTGTTCCAAAATCTGTAAATGAAGAAGTTGAACCCAGCAGGGTTGAGCAGAGAGGAATTGTGTTACAAGGTGGCAGACCGCCCTCCTTCCCATCTATACTATTGCAAATCCGCTTTCAAGTGTGTTTTTGAAAAGTTGTGTTGCTTCTGCCTCCAAGGAAGTGACATCACAGATGCAGATAATCACCATTCTTCAGTAAGAGTCAATAATATCATAAAGCTTTAGATAAATGAATTAGATATCAGAAGGCACAAATTTATTTTAATAAACCATATTGGCTATCCTTTATACTATCAATTTGGCATTCACTTTGTGAGCTAAGTTAGCAATTCTGAAGAAAATTCAAAGATCAGAGACTTATGCTGCCTGCAGAAAGAGGTGATAAATTTACCAACATCCTTATTGCTCATAAACATCTGCTTCTTAGCTTTAGTCAAAACAAAGTTCTTGTGGCATCAAAGGAAACAGCTGCCACATCAAACACAGTGTGCATGTTGCAACAATTTTATAGACCCATGCTAGATATAACTTTTCAGAAAGCCTACAATATATATTTTCCTCTTCAATAATTTACATATTAGACTTGCTTGTCTATATGAAACATAGTGTAAACGCAAGGAAATCAATATATTGACTGGAAGTAATTTAAAGTAAATGCTTCTACAATGTCTTTGATGAGAAAAACTTTGTAAGAAGAAATTGAAAACTTGAGTGAATTTAGGAAGGCAGGAATGTTTCTTATATAAGTGACCAAGCCAAATACTTTTTAATACTTACACTGCTCTTATCTTGAAAATTTCCTGAACTGAGTTTTTTGATCCATTAAAAAAAAAAAAAAAAAAAAAAAAAGTTAAATATTTTCTTCCAAAAGAAACTGTTTTTCCTGGAAAATGAGATGTGTTATCTCTATATGAAAGTGCCAAGAAGGTACAGATGGGGAAACAAGTTATGAGGTATTCTATGATTGGTCCTTTTCATTATCTCTAACACATAACATAAAATGTAACACATAACACATTTTCATGTTCCCTATGAAAAGAAAGATGGATGCAAAGTCAAAACCACACAACTATTAAAGCTAGAAAGCAAAGTATTATAATGTGTTCAGACCTTATTGCTTGAGGGTTTTGTCCAGTCAGATATCTGATTTTTTTTCCATTGTGTGGGTCAAGGAAACTAGAAGGTGACTAAAAAAAATCCTGTCACTTACTACAATTATTTATTTATCAATGTACTTTAAGGTAAACCACTAGCTCAACAGATATTCTTTTGTAAGAGTGAAAACAGGAATATTTCTACCCCGATATATTGGTTTTGCCCATTTATAGTGAAAATAATAAATTAGGCTGATTTAAAAAGAGATGTGCCTTAGCTGATCCCTTCATGCCAAACAAGAAGCAATAAAATTTGGCTTTAGGTAAGAGGAGAGAAGGTTTTGTGCTCTGTTGTATGACACATTTTTTTCTAGATACTTGCTAAGAAGTTAGGGGACAAAAACTAATTTTAATGATCTTAGCAAACTGTGAACTCTAAATGCTCAGGTAGTATGCAGAAGAATCTATAAGGAGGATAAACTTGAGCTGGTCATGACTTTGAGTCTGAGGAGGATGCTCTGTATTTGGGAGACAGAAATTTTCTTTTTCAAATTATTCACTCTCCAGAGTACAGATTCATAGCAACAAGAGCTGAAGAGAAACTACTTAATCATCTTGCCTATCTTTCCTCCAGAGGATAATTTTTCTGAATACTTTTCAACCCTCCCCTCCTCCTCACAATCTCCTTATTTGAAATTTAATTTTAATTGTCTAAGGCCTAGAAGGTGGAAATCAGGAGAAGTAATGGAACTTCTGTGACATCTTAATATCATCCCATGAGTCCTAGTTAAAACAAACCCTACCCTCATAAAATTGCAACCCATTACAGAGGGAGATAGAACTGCAGATCTAATTTTGCTTGTGTTTCTGAGTTCAGTTACTTGCTATCATAGTGCTGTACTATGAGTCACTGCTAACCAATGCCAAATGTGTTTACTGTAACAATTACTATCTGGTTAAGGCCACTCCACTTAATCTCACTTGGCTTCTTTGTGATCTAGTTGCTATTCAGCCTTAAGAACTGCAAAGCTTCAGATATACATGAAGGCTCAAATTCACTTATTTGAGGAAATTTAATTCAAGAAAATGAGATGGCTTTATGTTTTTGATTCTATGTATCAAGTGTGCAGAATTCTTTTGGATTTCGGGTTTGGATTTCAGCATCTAACAGTATACTGTATATTGTACAGTGGGATATAACACAGACTCACCCTTGTCCAAGTACAGGGTTACATGATGACATAAAAATAAGGTCGATGAGGGCACAAAGGACAGTGAAGACATCACTTCCATCCTGCCTAACCACAGCTAGGAGTTACTTGATGAATGTAGTGTGGCGATGTAGTTGGTTGTTATGTCAAGGCAAGTTCCAGTAGTATGGTGCATATTGTCCTTCTTGTGAACAGCTTCCTGTTCCTGCAAAAGGAAAATCAGGATTTTGTTGATGTGATGGGGATTGGAGCTGCTTGTCGCTAAATACCTCATAGGACAAGACCCTCTTCAAAAGCCTGGGGCAACAGGAGGAAATTTGTCTCTATGCCCTGAGCTTGTTGAAGGTCTGGATAATCATAGACTACATGAGTTTTCTCTATCAGTCATGAGGAAATTTGGAAGAAGGTGCAGTTTTTAGGGTACCATGTATAAATTACATATTGAGATAT
>NW_008591339.1:0-11669 GCF_000691845.1 Merops nubicus
CTAATATAAATAATGTATAAATTAATATAATGCCATTTTATTTTATTATTTAGACATGCCATTGTAGTTTCATGTAACTCATAGTTACATTATTTGTATATTATTTATATATCTGGAGGGTTTTATACCCTCCAGAGGGTATAAAAGTTGTTTCCTTCAGCAGACATACCCCAGGCTCCAGAGAACCCCCCTACTGCACCAAAACCTCTCCATCTTCACTCTAACCTGCTGCTCTCCTCTCAATAAACTAGTTTTTAAATAAAATAGTGTTCAGACATGAGGCATTTCAGCCTCCATATCAGATTCATGACAAGGTCATCTGCCTACCCCCAACAGTAAGCAGAAAAGTGGACAATTTTCTTTAAAACAGAGATAATCCTTAAGTTTTTTTATCTGTCATCATCACAGACTTCTGTACCCCATGGCTGGCTGCAGCAAAGGCATGGTTAATTTTTCACTTGGCTCCATGGGATTCCTTGTTCTGCAGGTACCTAAATTTTGCCCACAGCTCTGTGAAGTTTGTGCCACTCGTGTCATTCTCTTCTCTTCCACATCAGACTTGCAAACCAGAATTTTAAACTCCTGCCATCCTAGAAAAGGGTCTGGGAGACAAGGTTTTGGTACCTTTTCCAAATTCAGCATCACAAACTGCCACCATTGATGCTCTGCAAGATTCCTCAGGTTATTTCTCCTTTTTTTCCTGGCTCTAATGCATGCACTTAATGTCCTGTAGATTGTTTTAACCCCTAAGTTAAGACAGGGCTTGGATTGAATTACTCTTTTCATGTTTTTTTGCTTTGGGTTTGGTTTTTTTTCCTTTGTTTTAGAACACAGCTCTAGATAAAGAGAGTCAGATTTTCTGCAGCAAGCGCTGTCAGGACTCTGCTAGAGCTGGAAGGGAGAAGAACTCTGCAAGGACTGCTGCAGCTGGTGCCCCTCAGGGGGCTGCCTCCAGGACCCTCCTCCCTGCTGCTTCTGAGCCACTCAGCCCCCCCACGTCCCCTGCCTCAGCACCCCCAGGGCGTGCTGGGGACCAGCCTGGTGCTCAGGACTGACGGGACCAGGTCCCACTGCAGCTCCTCCTCAGCTCCTCGTTTCAGTTTGTTTTCAGGCCAGGGCAGGCTCTGCCAGGGGAGACTGATCTGCTGGCAGTGGGGGAGTGGACGGACGTTTGGAGTGCTCTTTGCCCTTGTCCTGAGGACAGCAGTGAGGGAAACATTCTGGCAATGTTAGGTGGTTTTTTGAAGTTACCCGTGGTAGTTTAATTCACTGTATTCCACCCCGCCTTGGACTCTACACAGACTAACCCATGGTGTAGCTAACCATGTTTTTATAGGAGCAGTGGGGTGAGCAGCTGCCTGGCCTCACCTCTGCTAGGAGGCCCCATGCTGCTCTTCTGATGAGAAGTCTCAGAAAAGCTGGAGAGGAAGACACAGGAAGAAATCTTGTATCCACCTTCTGCTCCGTTGCCTCTGTTTTTAGCTGAGCTTCTACTAAACTTGAAGAGGCAAATTTTCACAGAAAAAAAAAAAAAATTTTTTTAGTGGACTAACTGTAAAATTGCAGCCAGACCTTGGAGACAGAGGGAAGGAATGGTTGTTTTGCATCAAGTTTGTTCTCTGACTTTCAGGCTGCAGGGTAGAGTGTTTAGATACTATGGATTTAAACAAAGTGACTTGGGATGTAAACGTGAGCACTGGACGTCTGTTTGGAACAAAGACTGGAGTCAAGGAAGCCTTTTTGTTACAGCCATTCTCCATCCTAACCACAAGTGTCCCAGCCACACCCTCCTCCAGGGTCAGACTACCTGTTAGCTGGAATAAAATGACTTTGGACCTGTGAGCAGAGAGCCTGCTGCATGATACCCAAGCTGGGATGAGTGGAGCAGTTCCTAGCTCTAGGATGAGCTCCTACCAACAGCTGCCATCAACAGCTACCAGTCTGTCAGTGCTACCTCCCTGTTCACCTGGTGCAGGCACTGGAAACAAGGATTGGGGAGCAGCTACCCTCCATCTGCAGCCTCAAGATCTTCACCACGATGCTTAGTTCAGTAGAGTATGTATTCAGCTTCTTCTTTTCCTTTGCTCGTCCTTACGAATTGGTCATAGTTCATTTTCTTTCTTAGCTCTACTTTCTACTAGGATTGTAAGAGAGAGACCTGCAATAAACTTTCTTCATTAAAAAAAAAAAAATGATGATTTCTTTGCAAACTCAGTTGTTTTGTCAGTGAAAATAGGGTCTGAGTGCCCCTGGAGAGACTGAACAGTCAGGTGCCTACCAAAAAGGCTTCATATAGTTAATCTGATGGACTCCCATAACCTTTAAAAGCCCATTGCCTCTTCTGGAAGATGTAGATAAAAGTGTTTTTTTTACCTTTTGAAGAGGCAATTAAAGATCCAAAAGTGCCAAGAGATAGCTTAAGGTCATGGTACAGCTGGAAGATGAGCATACAGCATCTTGGCTGAAAAAAAAGGGGTAGTAAAGGTATAAAAAAAAGGCAGTAAAGGTAGAAAAAGGTACATTGTGTGTCCTAAACTATGATAAAAAGGCTGGCTACAATCATTGTGCATTTACTTTTAATTTTATGAATTAAAAACTGTTCTGGATTAGCAGAGAGATGTAACCAGTTGTGTTCCACAGGACCTCCTGCAGATCTGTAAGGAAGGATGGTCATTTCCCCAGGCAGCAGCTGGCAGCCCTAAACTGGGACTTGGTCTCGTGGAAGGAGAGAGTGAAGAGATACACACCCTGAATTCACGTCTGAGCAACATCTAGGCATTCTCAGACAGGTATTTGCTGCACAGAGCAGAGGCAGAGCAGAGACTGTGCCAAAACACCCATCAAGGTGGGTGGGTTAACACTGAAACACTTCAGAAGGTTCCTGAGTCCACCAGTTGGTGGAAAGAGGCAGAGATAGAGCAGGCACTGGAAGCCAGAGCCAAGCCAGCTGCTGTACAGGGGAAGAAATGACCACAGGAACTGGAAACTCAGGTCCTACATTTGTCTTAGGAGGACAATTTTTGCTCCATACAAGTAATGGAGATCCATGTAGTACTTTGATAGATACTGATTAAATGCCAGTTTACTTCAGACACAAAAGTGACAGCACAACTGCCTATATTTTTAAAAAAATGACTAAAAAATGAGTTTTTAAAAATCCCACCTCTTTTCAGCTCCTTGAAACATGAGTCCTTGTTCCCAGGGGAGCCAATTCCTGCAGGTCTAGCTATGAAACCCCAAAACTGACCCCTCCCCTGCTGTAAACCAGCACAACACAAAGTTCACTGAGCTCCCCACCAAAATTTACTCTTACAATTCCCCCCATTCTTGAACTTATTACTCTGTTACTTCTACCAATGATGAAGTGTTTCCTATGGCAGCAGGAGAGCATAAAGACAAAACTTTCAGGATTTCCATTTGGCAAACTACACCTTTGCCTCCAGCCAGAGCTGGGTTTCCTGTGCTAGGTGGAGGGAAATAACAGAACCAACCAAACAAACAGAAAGTGCACGTCAAGAACCCACCAGTTCCCCCTCAAAATCTTCTGATAAAAGGCTATGAATGTGGTTGAACATCAGGAAGTGTGAATTACAGGTTTTCCAGAACAACTGTTACTGCTCAGCACCCTGGGCACTTCCCACCCAGCCTCCCCTTCATGGGATCAACCTGCTGCTAGAGAAAACATGAACATGGAACCTACAGATCCCACCATAACCACACCAGGATAAAAATGTAGAAAGAACAGAAAATTCAGTTGCATACACACCATGAGTTGTTTCAGTGTCTGTCTTACCCCCTCTGTGAACACACACTGAACCACAAGAGATTCACACTTGAAGCTCTCAATTACAAATGTAGTTTTATTTGATTTCTTCACTCAAACTGAATTTTCTCATTCCAAATCTTTACTGATAAAGAAGACAGTAGTTAAATGCTTAGAAAAACCAGGACCTGCTCTAGGAGAAATGGATGTATCCACAGAGATACGGAATGTAGAGTTCAACTCCTATAGATCACAACATACAAAGGAGGTTTTTATGCAATACAGGCTTACAAAACAACAGTTCTTTTCACAAATATTGTCACAGAGTTCTGCACAGCAACCTTGTAGAAAAGTAGATTTGTGCACCACCAAAATAACTTAGTTGTTCCTTAGTATAAATTATTTTTCATTTCCTAGAAGAAAGAGGTGGTTTCAGACGACTGGGCAGGAGCTGGCTGGATTGGGTGACAGCAAAATACAAAAGATGTTGCTAAATGTAGAAAAGGAAGGTAGCACGTGCTACAAGGGGCTGGTTCTGGAGGGGGAAAAGGGAAAGTCTCCAAGTCTGGTGCTTCTGCTGCTGGGGAGAGGCTGTGCACCAGCAAACAGCCTCTGCGGTGCCTCCACAGTCAGGCAGCAGAAGTGTGCTTTGGTATCTGCACCTAGGAAAACCCACCTGCCTCTCTGGGCTTCTCACCTGAGCCTAAAGTCTTCCAAACAGGCTTTCTGAGGAACAATCCACATTTTGGTGTGCTCTGAAGATGTCAGGAACTAGAAGGATTCACTTGGTGTCACACAAACTCCGGTCCCCATTTCCTTCTCAACTGCACAAAACATACAACTAAAAAAGAACTAATTGTCTAGGCCTAGAAACATGCTGGAGGAGTAACGTGGGTGGAGACAATATGCAAAGTTAAAAATGGCATTAACCATAATTTAAATATTACCACTGATTCTCTGAAACTTCAGTGCTGAAGTAGTACAATCATTTGGAAAAGGATGAGACCAAGTGTGGTACAGAGAGCACAGATTAAAACAACTCCCCAAACTTCATAATTTATTTCCATTAGGTTAAAACGATATATTCCTTCAAGGCTATAGATAAAGCTTCAGATGGAAAATCCATTTCTTCGTAGCATAGCTAGAATGGGAGTTTTAACCATCTTTACTTTAGGTTTACTTTTACATACAGGGATCAAAATAGACTTCTCATTAGGACTAAAAATATAGATTTTTAACTACACAACCCAGCAGCCAGTTTTCTGCTTCTTTGCCCTTCTCACAAAAAAAAGGTTGAGCAAGGTCTACAAAAATAGCAATTAACTTCAAAAAATAGGTTGCCTCTTGCAGCAAATTTAAGTTACATTCAGATGTAATAGAGCTGTGTATAAGGGACGAGGCTGTGGCGAGCCCCCCGGGGGGCTGCTGTGTCCAGCTCCCTCCTGACAGAGCTGCCCCCACCAGGGCTCACCTTGGTCTCTGAAGGTCAGTATCTGGTTTGGTACTCGTGGTGCCAACGATTGAAGTCATTGTAGAAGACCACTATGCTCCCAGAGGCCATGCCAGTCATGATACACCTGAGGGAAGGGCAGAACCAGGCTCGTTAGTGAAGCACCTCGTGCTCAGATCAATGGGTCAGCACAGGGAGGAGTCACACCAGGACAGGCAGGGGAACCAGAGGCAACAACCAGCTCCCACCAAAGAGAGCTGGGAGAGCTCCAGGTAGAAAGTCAGGCTTTAGGGGCTCCCAGGGACCCCAGCAAGCTGGGCTGGAATAAACCTGATGGCAGAGGGGGGACCTCTGACAGATCTATGGACCACAAAACCTACCAGCCACTGGAGCTGCTGGGGTGGTCAGCCTGCAGCTGAGGGTCAGGTGACAGAAGTGTTCCCAGCATCACTCCTGCAAGGCCACGGTGGGTCCCCTGGGGTTGTTTCTGGGTTGGTTTTGGGGGATACTGGGGTGGGGTGAAGCCCTGCTGAAGAAGCCAAGTGAAGGGAGGCTTGGAGAAGGGTTCACTGCAGCTTCACCTCCCCCTCTGAAGTGATGAAGGAACTGGATGTGTGTGCAGCAGTTTAGGTGGAAATTGTGTTTGGGTTTGAAAACAATTTTGAGGCTCTGAGTGTTTGGGAGGCTCCTGGAGTGGTCACTGTGCTTTCCCACTGAGCCACTCTTCCCAAATCCCTCACCTGGGGCCTGCTACTAGAGATCTGTCTGAACACAGCACACCGTTACAAGAGTCTGTGTCACCCTTTCTATTGTCTTACATTAAAGTTTTATGCAAATAAAAAAGGATTCATAAAATTCTGGTATTTTAGGAAAAAGCCTCAGAATTGAAAAAAAAAAATACCACAGAATAAAAGCTGTGTTTTTTTCTTCAGAACAAACTGTGACACCACAAAAACCAGTCTGACAGTATCACAGGATCTCAAGAGCATCCTTTTGGTTTGATTTGTATTAGGTTAAAACAGCTTTATACAAAGTCACTCAAACACATAAATTCATGCATCCCAAATAAATCACTCTGAGTAATTACTCAGTAAAATAATCTGAGTTTCTGTGTCTTCAAACCCTCATTCCTAACTTGAGCACACAGATAAAATTTATAGAAGTCCATGTGAAATTTCAGTTTACTGACATGCAAAGAGTATGTTGACATGCCATTAATTAGTTTAAAGTCAATCCAAATGAAAAATTTTGTACATTTCAGAAGTCTAAAATTCAACAGCTTCTGAAATATTTTTAACAGCAGGGACTTTTGAATGGAAAACTGCTTCTTTCAAACCCCCTGTCATCTGTTGTTATGCTTAGAAGTTGAATGTTTGGTTGAAACTCACCTATTTTGTCAACTTGGATTTTTTTAAAGTTCATTTTATGTAAGTTTTAGAGATTTAGGAGCCAAATCTGCTTGAAAAGTACACAGAGCTCTACTAAGCAAATACACTAAAGCAAACAAATTTCTAGCTGCAAGCTAAAAGTGTAAAAAAGTAGCAGTAAACATCCACCTTATAAAAAATACCTTTGTGATAAAAATATGGAAGGAATTTTAAGTACAGCTGCATTGGGAAGTGTAAGAACACAGTGAAGACAGCAACTGATTGCTGTCACTAAAAGGAATCTTCCAGGAGAGTCCTGCTTTATGTGGATAAAATAACTGTGCTAGAAATGGAAATGAATATTTGCTTTAGCAAACTATGGATCCTATAGTGCAACTGTTCTAAATACATGTCACGTAAAGGTCTGGGATTAGGAATGGGATCTGCATTGTCACTGGAAGCAGAAACATGGAGAGCACACGTATAACCTCCCACCTCCACCTGACCCACACTGTCCTGCTGCTGGCACAGGCTAACAACTCAGCCCAGCTTCAGGCCTGCCCGTGGGAGACTTCTTGAATCTCTCCTCATTCCCCCAAGAGCTGAAATCCTGAAGACTATCTGCCCCAAACGAGCCATGTGAGAAAGGGACTCGTGCCAAATTCTCATCTCTTCACCCTCACCTGTGACCCCCAGAAAATCAAAACTGGAATTAAAACCAGAATGCAGCTGCCCTGTCAGCCTGTGCCCGTGCAGCCCAGACCCTGCCCCACCTTTGGTCGTAGGAGAGGGCCATGGAGCGGATCCCGGCGTCACAGCCTGGGTAGGCAAAGAGCTGCTTCAGGTCCCACAGCTGCCACACCATCAGCACTCCACTGTCTCCCCCCGTGAGCAGGTACTGCCCATCCCTGCTCAGCTGGATGGCCTGAGGAGAAAACAGGTCAGCACTTGTCAGAGAGACGCGGGTGGCTCTCACTCCCCACCCTCTGAACAGCCAGAGAGACTTGGGATCAACACAAGATTTTGGGAAGCAACATCCTGGTTGTGATTCTGCCCGGGGATAGAATTCATGTTGTTATGCACAAACATCTTCAATACGTTAGGTGCCACTAGTTAAGTTTTACCCCACCTGTGATTTATTCCATATTCCACAGATCAGCTGGAGAAATTTACTCTTCTAATGAGCTGGATTTCCAAGCTCCAGCAGCACAGGCACTGAAATCAGTGCCTGACATGCCCCCAAGGGTCTGAGATGCTGGCCCAGCAGGAGGCAACCTCCTTTGCTCACTCTGGCAACAGGCTGAAGGATGGAGGGAACTGAAATGTTCTGCAAATGACTAGAATGAATTCAGACCAGCATTTTTGGATTCCTGCTCTGGATTAGGAAGAAAATTAGCTCCCCACACCAAGCCCTGGAAGACTCCACCACTGACTTTTCTCTTAGCAATACAAAGATCTTGCACATCTTTTCAACACTGAAGAGTAGAAAACTTCTGAAAGGAAGAACCCGTTGTGATGCCATGGAGGAAAGAAACATAAGCAGCAGATGATTTTACAGCCTCACCCACCAGCTCCCTGGGAAAACTGAAGGATTTGTAAAGGTTAAAAAAATAATAATTATATCAGCATGAGCTACCAGCAAGATTAAGAGTTAAAACCAGAGTTTGGACCATTATAACAACTCCTGTAAGTCCAAAGCTTTTCCTATGGTCTCCTTCTGTCTCCAGATGCCTCTTCTCAGTTTCCTTTCTAACTTTTGCTCCCCAGCTTGACTTCTGTTTTATCCCTTCTCTGCTCTCTTCTTTTTGTATGCAATATTGGCACACTAGCAGCCTATCATCCTCTTGATTTCAGTACGTGGAAGGGTGAGAAACAACTTTACTGGTTATTTGCTGTAGGATTTGCTGTTATCATCACAATTATCTACTATTAAACTGCTATTAATTAACTAATCCTTCACCCCGTTGCTTCTATTTCCAATTCCTATCTTTCATCCCCTCCTTTCTGTCTCTTGTCTTCTACCAGTCTCTGACAAAGTTTCTCCATTCCCATCTCCATTTCCCAAAATGACAGTCTACAAACAACATTCCAGCTCAGAGGTTAAAATTTAGGAAACAGAAGAAAGAACTGAAGAGAGGCTCTTGGAAACTTAATCTCTCTCTCTGCTGAAGTCTGCAAGTATTTGGGCACAATCTCTGCTTCTACGTTTTTTTCAATATGCAAAACCCTGTAACAAACTCTGATTTTAAATCCCTCAGGAAAAGGAAGTTTTGGGTTTCTTTTTTAAATACGCAGAATTTAAAAATGCACAAAAATGAAACTAAACCATGAAAATTTTATGTTCATGCAACATTAAAGTGTTTATATGGACTGCTGGCAAGCCTAGAAATCAAATTATAGAGTGTACCTAAGATACTGCTTCATGGACAGCAAGAATTGAAGCCAGACATATTGCACATCTCTATTTCTTCTCTTGCTGTACTCTTTTTACTGTGATGTCAAAAGTATCCTGCAAGGATCACAAGTAAGTGCAACACTTACCTAAGACAGAGTTTCTAAATTATAAACTTTGGGTGTTTACTGCAACAACTCCCAAGGAATTGGATCAAATCACATGGCTAAAATTTTAATTCACACAGTAACTTTAAAATGAATGCAACTGAAGTGCAAACATACTGTAAACAGAATATTATAATGCTGATAAAAAGCAGATGATAAACCTATTCCAGCTGTGCTTTGAATGAAGGTGACAAGACATACATGTGAATTTAGACACAATAAGGCAGAATATGTGGAGGTTTTTCCTATCTAAGTATGGAAAACTGAATAACAACCAAGGTTAGAGTTGAGTATCCTAAGCTAAAGCTTCTCCCCCCAAAATTCTAAGGTTTTAACCACAAACTGCTTATATGATTGTTTCTAACAGCCTACAAAATTATGCTAAGCACCTCCCAAAGCACAGCCCAAAAGAACCTGAAAACTCTAAATATTTAGAGACCCTCTTAGAAGAGCACAGTAACTCCTTAAGAAAGGGGTAGAAAACAAACAGATAAGACTGTGAAAATTGTCTAGAAGTTCCACGCACTGAGCAGATGATCAGGAGGTTCTAAAATACCACAGACAATTATTAAAAAGATTACTCATTAGAAGTGAAAATCAATGTGGGGTGGTTTTCCTATTTATGGCACTGGCAGCCTCCTGAGGGGGTTTTCAACTTGCAGTGAAGACCGTGACAAATAATTATTTGCTGCACTTATAAAATTCTGCTGATGAAAATCCATTAACCTCACGGTCATGGTTCACTTGGATTTTATACTTGAGGCTTTTACTGAAGAAATGCTATATTAAAAGGCAAATTAAAGCCATTAATCTTTAACTCTTCCACTACCTGCAAAATGCAGTGGGTTTGGGGATCTTTTCATGAAGTGAAGTACAGGCTTGGAACCCTTGCTAATACCTGTGTAATCTTCCTAACTCATTGGCACATCATGAAGAAAATAAGTTGATTTATTTATATTGTTTATTAATTCATTTCTGAATGAAAGGATGAATAGAAGAACAAGGCCACCCTGTCAACATCTCAGTTTCACGACGTGCCCTTCAATATTCAACAAACAAAAGGATGCTTTGACTCCCAAGTGCTTCACCTGGTCCAGAAGATGACATGAATCAATTTTACTGTTCTGCTTTTCCCCAGACTCTACGATTCTGCCAGGTATGGAACTGAAACAACTCTGCCAGAAATCCTGCTCACAACATGAGCCTCAGACTCTACAGAACCCCCAAAGCACACGACTTCAGCAGCGCTCCAAAAGCTGCATTTCTGACTTGTGTTTCCTTGGAAAGTCTCAAAACTTTGCACAGATCCCTTTTAACCTCTCAGGTTTGTGAAAGGCAGCGCAGAGGCAGAGCTGCCACGGTGACAGCCCTGGCTTACAGCAGCAGGAGTCTTGTGGGCACTTCCACATTTCAAAACAGGCTCAGGAAAGGAAAAATAAATTGGTTCCTCTGGGTGAAACAGCAACCAGTCTTTGTTTAGGGTAAAATAACTTCACTGCTCAGAACAAGCAGACTATTTAGAGTTCAGGTAGTCGTTAAGGTATCTAAACATCACATGGTGGATGTCTGGTGATAGCCCAAGCACCACTGGGCGCTGCAGTATTTAAAACAAAAACAGGTGGAAGGCACTGATTAGACTCTGAATTTCCCCAGAGCATCTGAAATTCTTCTAGCAGTTTTCTAGCACGTGAACACATGAAAGAAAAGCAGAACGTTGGTCCAAGTGTCACTGCTGAAAACCACCCGTTTTCTCAATAATATCCTAAAATACTGTTCCCTAGTGGCACAGGAAAATAGGATGTTAAATGGCAGATTCAACTCTCAGAACCTTTTCCTTCTCTTTCCTCTCCCTGAGCAAAGCCCATCCTGTTTGCCAGCACAGCCCACGGGTAGGCACTATTCATTTTAAAAGCCCTTACTCTAATCCTGCAGTTGCCACTTGCCTCCCCACATGATGGAGTGCAGAAGCACTGGCAGAGAGGCTGGAGGTTGTTTAAGCATAAAGCCCAACTGGGAACACCGGGGGAGAAATGAAACAAAACAAAAGGAAACAAAATAAACCCCAAAGCCCTGTGCATACATAATTCCAGCCCGCAGAGAGCAGAACTTCCAGCCCCTCTAGCAACATTCCCAGAGCTGTGGGGACTGACTGAAACACTGCAGAAATTGTTTTAGCCAGCAAGGGATTTCTGGCTATTTTACAGGTTTGCTGGCTGAGCTGACAACATAATCACTGCTGAAAGTGACAGATTATCAACCTTATTATTGCAAACCCAGAGAACACTCTGATGTGTGCTTGCTGTATGGAAAGCACTGGGGTGAAGGGGAGGCTGAAAATCTCAGAAGTGTTTGAACAAGGACAGCCAGAGGTGCAGTTTCATGAATTGAAGATTAAAAATTGGAGCAAGAATCTATATTTGTTGGGAAAAATGGCTTGGGACAGAAATAGACACATTGCTGCTTCATCCCTCCAGCCTCACAGCCACACTTGTGGCTGGCACAGCATCCACAGAACCCATACCCCCCCCAC
>NW_008591339.1:11700-67741 GCF_000691845.1 Merops nubicus
GATCAAATGCCCTCCTACCCCTGCAGGCAGCACCCTCACTATGGAAAAGAGACCTACACAGAGAGATCTTTCTGCATATTCCAGCACCCACCCATCAGACACTGAGAACATAGGGATGCTGGACTAGCAGAGTGTAGCATGCAACAGTTTTAGAAGGTTTTAAGTGGAATACACTGAATTTCATGGGAGATTTCATCAGTCATGGAGCATTCACTGTTCTGTGTGAGGTATAAAATGGAAATAATGAAGATCAAAATTCTAATATACTGACCTATACTTCCATCTTAAGAACTAATATGAATAACCAGGAGAAGAACAAGTGCACATTTAAAAATGCTCCAAATTTTGCACAGCATCTGAAAGAATTCCAGTCATTCTGTAAAACAACACGAGGGTGAAGAGGCATTTGCTTCCTGAAACACCTAACCCAAAGAGAGGAAAAACTTTTTACAGGCTTTAACCCAAGAAAACATTAGAAATCCCAGCAGCTGAGCTGCTGGACTCTTCCATCAGATTCTGGAAGTCAGCTTGGAGTTAACAGTACTGCTGTATGCTTACAACAACAGAAGTCTCCTCCTGCTGATGTTTAATAGTTAAATAGGGTTTGTTTTTAATAGGAAACTATTAAATATAGGAATAGGAAACTATTTTTTAATAGGAAACTTATTTACTATGAGGATGAGTGAGCATTGTCAAAGGTTGTCCAGAGAGGCTCTAGAATCTCCATCCTTGGAGACAGTTGGAAGCTGTGTGGACACAGTCCTGGGCAGCTTCTTCTAGATGACCCTGCTTGACCTTTGTTTTCAGAGGTCCCTTCAAGCCTCAACCCTCCTGTGAGTCTGTGCCCCTCAGACCATGGCCACTGGCATAGAGACCACAACTTCAGAGCATTCAGGCAGCCTGAATGCTCACCCAGCAATGTCATCTGGCTTCATTTTTTTTCTCTTCCTTTCCCTTTCTTTCTCAGTCAAGGAAAAAGTGGGAATATTTTTAATTTGAGGAAAGTATTCTTTTGACATTTCTGCTTAAGTGCAGCACAGCTGGCAGGTCCTGCTCTGCTCCATAGGTACTATTTCATGGAAACTGTCAAAAGACCTGCACTTTGTATTATAATTTCCATAAACCCATGAGTTTTAAATGCCTCCTGCATATTTTTGGGCCTACTCCATGTCTCTTGCAGCTAAAGCTGTGGAACCTAGCTGCCTGCCCAGCAAATGCCAAAGGGCTAAAGAGTTGAAATATACACGTAGAAACGTCCTGAGGCTTATCACAACACATGCTAGCTGAAGCTAAGATGATGGAATGTAGACAGAGATGCCAAAAAAGGGAAAGCCAACATCCAGACCAGCATGTCAAACGACCTCCTGCCTTCAGACTCAGAAGCAAAGCAGTGGCCTGGCTTCTCCTGGTCAGCCATTGGTCATGTTGGTATTCTTCAGTTCAAGGAAATGCCTGCAGGATATTCCTCACTACATAAACAGTTATTTTAAAATTAAAACCAGCACTATTAAGAAGTATATGGTCTCCTTAACTATATTTTTTTCTGACTGCTGCTATGATGACCTAGTACCACCTATTTCTATGGCCTGGCTGTTGAAAGAGTCTCCACACAGCTCCAACATCAACAGCTTTCCCTGATCCTGGAGCTGACAGTCCTGAGGACACAGCTGAGTCCACTCACCCTGATCTTGTCGTCTGTTTCCATAGTGGCTTGAAGTCTGCCATTCACACTGAAGACACAGAAGAGGCCGTTTTCATAATATATGACACAGTGCCCTTCTCTGGAGGCTTGGATGAGTTTTGGTCTCAGGCAGTTCTCGGGACCCGTTAACGTTTCTGGACCTTCCAAAGTCCTCAGGAGATCTCCATTCATAGAATGTATGAGACATGGTCCTTCTAACCAGACACAATAAAACCTCTGGTTACTCACTCACATTTAAAGACATCTTATGTCAGAATAATAACTAATGACTTAGGTAATCACTATTAGAATACATAATCATTATTTTTACCATGTTTAAGTGGATAGCCAGAGAGCAGAGTGAACAGCTTGTCCCTTAAAAGCTTTGTATTGAGGATTTTAGAACACCTATCAAAGCTACTTAGAGACCTAATGGATTTTCTTTTGTGGATTTTCTTTTAAAACTGGTAGTATTTGATTTTGAGAGCACAAAAATAAAGGTACTGAATCCTAAAATGGGATTTTCAAAATACAAAGACACAGAGAGGTCAGTGTAATGAATTTATATATGTAGGTACTCTAGAAGTGTTTATTCTTGTTTCAATTTAACCCATACATGATCCAATAAGTATCTCCTTTCTAATATACTTGGAGCAATACCTGCTTTGCATGCAATCCTCAAGTGCTCACAGAAAGGCATGAAACAGAAGTGCACAAATGTGCATATGGTGAGTACACCCCATGTGGAAAGATTCCTCAGAGGATGTACTTTGGAAAGACTAAAGCAAAAAGATTCCAATTCTAAGAAATCTTTAGTTGAAAAATAAATGGGGAGCAGTAGAAAGGAGAATTAGAAACAACACCCAGGGAATCAACATGATTCTTTATAATTCATATATATATGTATCATATAAATTTAATTTATAACTCTATGCTGTAAGCAATTACACACTGGGTAAACAAAAAGAAAGAGTAATCAGGCTACAATAGGGAAATTGTGGTTGCTTCTCCTTCTAAACACCTGAATAATCCTCAGCTTTAACATGTTTAAGAGGAGGTTTCAAATTCCATAGCAACAAACAAAGGCTTAGAAATGAAACCACCAAAAAGTTACTCAGTTCTGCCAGGTGAGGCCATACTCCTTTCTGCATTAGGATTACAGCCTCCTGGACAGAACCCAAGGACAGCAGCTGCCTTACCTTTGGAACCACTTATTACCAGGCCAAGCTCAGCACAAATGGTGGCACAGGTGATCTCATAGTCATGTCCTGTCAAAACAGCTCGAGGGGTTGCAAAATCACCTGCAGTGAAAAGACAATAACAGCAACCCTTGGTTACAATCTGTCTGTGGAATCACTGCTTTCCATCACCCAGGGCTCCTTGCTCTGGGAGTTCATGTTCCTTACAGATCAGTTCTGGGCTGCTGCTTGCACGTGGCTGTTCTGTGCTCAGCTCCAGACAGTGTGCACCAGGAGCTCAGCCTGCACACCCCCACACACCTTGACATGACAGCAAGGTGTGCAGGAAAACCAGGGAGAAGCTGGAGCACACAGGTTTGCATCTTCCCATCCCTGTGTCTCTGCCTCTATTATAGGGTTTTTTGTGGAAGAAGTCATGACTACCTTTTCCTAAAACAGGCATGAGTAAAGGCAACTAAATCATGACAGGTACTGAGAGGAGACCAACTACAGTGCCTGGAGATGAAACAAGAAGCCCACTGACTGATTTTAGTCACCTAGTGACAGTGTTAGGACCTCAGCCTGCTGCCTGATTCTTTGTAAGATGGGGAGCTGGGACCATCATCAGTTTGAATTTCAGATGACTTTGCAAAATCAAACCACCATTAATTACCACTGCTCCTATTAGGCACCTCCCTGCAACAAGAACAAATAAAACTCCATTTTTTTTTACATTCTTTTTGTAACCAAACATATATGAATGCCATTAAGAAAAAGAAGCTGTAAAACTCACACATATAAAGGAAAAAAAGTCTTCCCCAGGTCAAGACACAGAATGGGTAAGTAAATACTATAAAGCTCTTCAAATAAATAGCTTTATAACTCCACTGATCACCCTCTTCGAGGGTGCTGGCATTTCATGGACATCACAATGTTAGTTCTGTATTACCACGTAATTAGTTCATTCACAGCATTTTATGAAGCATTTAAACTCTAAGGGATGTACCTTGGGCAATGTTATCACGTAGTTTCAAATAGGATTAGACAAGTTTTTAAGCAGCAGGGAATAATTTCACTTCTCAATAAATTATATGAGAGATACCAGCAAGGCAGTAAAACAGTGGTAAAGTCAAAACCTTTTTTACTTCAAAAACAGGAGATAGTTTTATGAGAAAAAAAACCCAAACAAAACCAAAACAACAAAATCTGAGGTTTTTTTTTCCTGTGGAAAAGAAGTGTAGATTTGGGCTTGCATAAATAAAAGCTTGGCTTACTCTCCACACCTTCTGTTTTCAGTCAGACCATTTGCAATGCCTCCCAGGCTGTCTGTGGAGCTGCCACATTCAAATGGGGTTTTAGAAAATGTCATAATCTACAACAAGGTATCAAATCGCAGATTTTGACCTCTCAAAATTTTGATTTATTCTGCTGTTACGGCTAAAATCTATAATTAAAAGCCATAATACAAAATATTGAAAAGTAAACAAAGGAAAAACTCCCAATAAATTAGAAGTGAATGTCCTCTAGGTACTCAGGTGGCTGATCCTGTGAGCACTCACAAAGCTTTTAGAGAGTTTGCTCTGTTGCACTTTGCTCACCTAAACTTGGGGCAGGCACCTGAGAAGAGTCATAAATGAAGGTTGGGTAAATAAACCACAAATCTGCTGCTTTAGGGAAAAATGTAAGAGCAGCCATAAGTCCCACTATCCAGTAACAATTTAATTGTAATTTCTTTCTCCCTGTTGTCCCCAAGCCACAGAAGAGGTGGCAGCTTTGTGCATTCAGCGTTCTTGTTAGTTTGTTTTCTTTTAAATGAGCTGCCTATGTTAGCAAAAAATCTAGATTTGTGTTTTTATTGCTTTATTTTGCTTTCTTCTGCTTTCAAAGATTGCATTGAACACATACTTGCACAGATCAGTAAGCAACTAATCTAATTATACACTACACATGCTAATGAAACTTGAAATCAAAGAAGTTTTAAATGTTAGAGTTAGGAGTTATAAGAAGCAAAATCTGAATGAATTATGAGGAGGTTCAAAGAAACAAAATCCTTATAGTAAAGGTATTTCTTACAGCAATGTTACTGCAAGGCTTTACCTGTGGTAAGCTGCCAGAAACAAGACACATAAAATGTAGGAGATAGGATTCTTAAAATAAGTAAAAACTGAGCATAGAAATTTGTCACAATCCACAGAAAAGTTATCTAAGTAATGTTCACAATCTTTTTATAATGTGGCCTTGACTTCAAACATGACAGAGTGTTAGTCCAGGGGTTGCAGGATCAGGGTTTCATAAATTCTATCAACTATTCACTAAATTACATCTGCCCTAAAGAAACACTTTAATGCACAAAAAGAATTTAAGAAATCTGAATAGTATCTCTAAAGAAATTCAGACTTGAATAAATACTGTAAAAGAGGAGCCCTGTGAGAAGTCAGGCTGACTCCTTTGATAAGAATGTCAAGTATTTAGGGGCTTCCAAGCCTCTGATTTTCCAAATAATGGGGTCAACTTAAAAGCTGGTCATAGAGCAGAACAGATTTCTTTAAAAGCTTTTAAACTGTTGCTGCTTCAGCAGATTGTCATGGTTTTCAATAATGCCAAGAGAAAATTTTATTTTGTTGCTGGTTTAAGGGGCACCACTTCAAACTTCTCTAAATTGTTTTAGGGGAAGGGGCTCGCAGACCTTTTGAAAAGCTGGGGAAGTGACTTCAAAGGAAGGAAAGTCTTTGTCCACTAAGCAGGTTTACGACCACTGATGCAAACCCTAACTAAGGACTGAAAAGAATACTTGGTGCATCTTTATGGAGATCCTTAAGGAAGATGAACAAGTCAAACGAAATTAAAGATAGTTAAATCCTTGCCCTAATAACCAAGACACAACAGCTCCACAATGTGCTTTTCTCAGCATAGTCTATAATAATATCCTCAGTTTACACCACTGCTGGATGGTTGAATGCTGTAAGAATCTTAATGCCACATTCACGTTGCAGCAAATGTCATCCATGATTTATTTAAGTCACAAAAGGTACACATAAAGTTATTTTCCAGTAATGGACATAATATTTTACCTTTGCAGGAACCATTCGAATTACTCCAAATGAACACTCCTGCATTCCAATAAATAATTTCTGCAAAGCTGCTTCCCCCCAGAAAACAGCATAAAATATCACTCCTCCTTAAGTGACTAAAGTAGATTTTAAATCATCAAATTCAAGCTTCAGGAGATAAAAGAAGAGCACACGATCTCATGTCAGCTTGTGGCAATATTTCAGTGAAAAAATGTTAAACCACGTTTAAAAAGGAACAGTGGGCTCAGAGCAAAGTCAGAACTTTCCTCCAGTTTAAAGACATCCCAGATCTGCCTCACTGGGTCACAAGAAATTGTCTGGTTTTGCTGGTTCTTCCTCTGCTATTCTTCCAGCTTCTGTGATATTCCAAACCAAAGCAGGACCGTGTCATCTTAAACCCATCAGTAAATTCCCCAAACGACCCCTTTCTTTCTTTGCAGCCCTGAGCTCTAAGAGCTGAGCTGAAGATATGAACTCATTGAAAGAAAAGTCTCTCCCTAAAAGGAAATCCAACTAGAAGTTGAATGGAGAACTTATCTCACAATGAAATATGACATGCTCTTTCTGCTGTTTCTGGGTGAGATAACATTATGCAATACATAGAGATATAAAATATCTGAGTATGCTCCTTTTTATGTTTTATGCTGAGAAGAGAATTAATTATGATAAGTCGCAGACAGCCAAACAGTCATTTCTAAATTATTATTCTACAAGAGGCTGTAGGGCACTTTTAAATGGAAAATTAATTATGTGATTTTATGTCAATATAAAATTTGAATTAGATGAAGCAACAGTTAATCTAGTTAAACCTACTTCTGGAGCAAATAAGTGCATGAGGACTTTTCTCAGAAGGATACATCAACCAAACCAAATCCCATATGCTAGAAAAGTCTTCTAAAGGTCATTTTACAAATTTCACAATTTTGAAGCTGCTTCGTATGATAAAAACTGAGGAAAACAATGAAAGGCTGGGAACCAGCTTGAGAAGCACAAATGTACTTGCAGAATATATGACATTTGGAGAAAAAGGCTTTCAGCAAAATGTAAGTCAGTCAAGAAAACTAATTAGCTGCTAGGCTGCTGTGTTGATTATACAGCAGTTTTCAGGGTGTAATTACATAAAAGTGATGACTGTCAAATATTATACAAACTCTGTGTATTGAAGTTATTTATAGATCACATACAGTGAACATTTAAATAACAGCCAGCTGATTAAAAACCCCTTTCAGTGATGCACAGACCAGCTCTTTGATGAGTTTGAGGTCTCACAAAAGCAATACCACACAATATTGCTGAAGGACTCCTGGAACCTCACTCTGATTAATCTCTCCTTTGTAAATATGCATTTTTCTCTAACGATGTAATCTTTTCATACTAAAGAAGAACTTCATTGTTGTTTTCTTCTCATGACACCCCATCAGTATTTCCTCTCATTCCTTCAAACTACCTCCTCCCATCTGTACAGACTTTGTTTTGTTACAACAGAAAGTACAACCTTATGCCTAGATGTAAGTTTTGGGTTTGCAAAAAAACACCTTCCAAACACATCTTCCAGAAAAGGAACAGGAAATTTGAGTAATATATCAACATATCCTGAAGCAAAATCTAAAACCATGGCAGGCAGAAGTTGCTATAGTGTTCTTACATTTGTTCAGAAAAGAAAAAAGAGATTAGATTTACCTTGTAGAATCCATTTCAGCATAGACAACCTGGGAAAGACTTTACTCCTCCCCACACTGTGCAACAGGTGACTAACACTGACTCACTACTAACACAAGAGTTTTCATGCACGTTGTGTCAGAACAGGTTCACTATGTTCCCAAAATAAACACAGGAAAGATTTAACAGGCCTCCATGAATTGGATATTACAATTCAGACTTCAAAAGTTAATAATGCTGAGTCTCTTCATTCCTACACCATGTGCCAGATGAAGCTTTCTGGAATGGGTTCACCCTGACTGGGGAATTCATCTGCTGGAAGTCCTGGAAGTCATTCAGGAGGACTCCTCCCATCAAACACAGACCTTTCTGAAGCCCCTGGAAAGTATCTGCAGGTGAATATATTCAGGGGCAGCTTACATTAATATTTTAATATTTGCACCATCCCGACTTCATTAACTGCTATTTAAATATAAGCTTTGAAGTTTTAAAACACTGTCTTTTTTGTCTGACAAAGTTTTAAAGCAGCTTTATGAAGAGGCTTTTTTTTTGTTTAAAAATAATCTCATTTCTTCATATATCTGTCTTGTGGTTTGCAGTTATAACTATTCTGTTACCTAGTGAGTCCAAGAAAGAAACCAATAAACCTCAACAGAAAATGAAAAAAAACACCCAAAACAACCACCCGAAGCCAAGCAACTATTTAAATCAGAAATAGCACTTCCTGAAGAATTGTTGTAAGAAAAAAGACCTCTTACAACATGCTGAAACTGGTCACTAGTTGAAACTTTATAGTATTTAACACCACCAGCAGGAAATAATCTGACATGGGAGGATTCATAGGAGAATTCAGCTCAACTTGACAGGTGCCTTGGAGGTTTTTTGGCTATTAAAATAACAATTTTTTATTTTTTTTTTAAATCTCACTGCAAAACAATACTGTTCCACAGCAGCAAACATGAAAGTCTGTGCTTTAGCTATTTCATTGCTTTTGGAAAGTTGTTCTCAAGCCTGTGCACCTGCAGTGTGTTGGTACCAGATGTATGCTTGCCACTTTTACGTATCGACGTGCCTGGGAAGACCAATGCCATAAACCAAGCTCAAAGCATGCATAAATTAGCTTTTTTTTTTAAAAAAAGATACTTTTTCAATGAAGCAGGCCATAATTCTAATTACTTAGTATATTCTTGCACTTAGAGGAGCACTGCTTATCCCTGTGATGCCAGTATTAACAGAATTTAGATCCAGAAACGCTTACAAAATAATTTCTTCCCCAAATTAAGATTATTGTATTGACCAAATCATGTTTATAATATTTAAATTGGTAATTTGATTTTAGACTATATTGTATTTTTTGTACTCCTCCTTTCTTACATGAACTAAATGTGTTTGTTGTTCTTCTCCCCCCAGCAACCAAACAAGATAAAGAATTGGGATCTATGAGCCCATTTTCCCACCACTGTGCATATGGTGCACATTAAGTTGTGTTCATTCACCACATATAATCCCTTTTACCACATCCACTATTAGCTACAATTAGTCTATTTTCCCACCACTGTGCACATTAAGTTGTGTTCATTCACCACATATAATCCCTTTTACCACATCCACTATTAGCTACAAGTTGTAAATACAGCATTGTTTTTCCTGGAACTCAAAGGTCTGCATTACATCCTGAAGCACTAAATACCCTCCATCCTTCTGGAGAACTCCATGCTTACAGTTTCAGTGACACCTGAAGCTGGATGCTGCCAAAAAAGCAGCATCCCAACTCTTTTTCTGTTTGCAGCCTCAAAGTCCATCCTGCCTTCAACTGCATCTGGACTGTGCCTCAAAACCTGCTCCACAGTGCTACTTGTAATTCCTCTGATTGGTGAATCCTAAAACAATCTCCTAGGCAGCTGCTAACAAGGATGACACAGGTCCTGTGCTTAATTAACATTGCAGGACGTGCTTTTAGCCACTAGAAATATTGATAGCACACAAACTCAGATGCTCAGCACTACCAAAACATGGTGACTATTTAAATGCTTTCTCAACCATCAGTGAATTCTATTGCAAGTTCTTTTCAATGAAGACCATGTCCTCATATCTCTCCATGACTTTCTCAACATCATATAAATACAAAATTATATTGCTTATGCAGCAGCGTTGCAGATTTCCAGACACAGAATCCATCCACCTGTTAAACCTCATCTTTTTCCAGTTTCAATATTTGGAGGCTAGAACCACTATTCAGATGTGATTTATGGAGTAGCTGGAGGAATGAGGCCTCAACCCCTCTGACCTATCGACGTGTTACTGTTTAAAAAAGAACTGACAGTGACATTTAGGAGCTGTATCATTAAAGGCTCTATTTCAGATCCATTCAGATAGTCCCAGGACTTGCTGCACTGGCTACAACAGGAATTGTAGCACCAGTTACAACATCAAGGCCTCTATCTATTAAACTTTCATGAGACTTTCAAGATTAACATCAAATAATGCAATAAATGTTAGGCAGAAAACGTTAGTTTTTTGCTAGCCTTTTCAAAACATGTTACAGATACTCTTCTAAGCCTTGTGGCTCTTCTCTAGGAATTAAAATTTATTGAATTTGACTTACAACAGGACTAGAAAAATATAACAGAGCAAAACACTCCTGACCTACTTCTCTATCAGTTCATATGTTAACTTTGAATTCACATTGTATTTTCTCATTATAATTTTAATTAAAATGATAAAAATTATACTACAAATGAAATTTGGGGGTTTTTTTTGGTAATAAATACGAGTCAGTCCCAAGATCAGCTTTCAGCTCAATGCCAGCAGATGGTGCCAAAGGATTCTTGCTTTATATATCCTGCTGCCCTGTCCAGCCATTTCTGAGAAACAAAGAGTGTTTGTTATGCTCGCAGTGATAAAATGATATTGAATTATTGAACAGCTTTTTTTGAAGAGGTATTCACACAATAATATAAGGTGTAGAAGTAAAATAATAAATGTGTTCCTGAAGAGCCAACAGAGCACATCCAGAGTGTTTTTTAAACTCAGTGCACTGGCAGAGAGCAACACTGAAGAGTGACTACAGTGAGCAGCATCCACCCTCTCAACAGCTACTCTAAAGATCTTTCACTGTTTGGAGGCTCTGCAGATTTTTAGCTGTTCTGGTAGAGAGTGGTTCACCAATCTGACAGAAATTAACAGTAACAGCAGCACTTCCATTACCCACTAACGTGCTTACTGATTTATGGAGGTTTTAATACCTCTGCTACTTAGCAGGATAAATGCAAAAGGGAACACTGACAGATGAGATTCTATTTCCCAGTTAATTTTTTTTAAGACAAGAAGTTGTTATGGAAACCACTTCCAAAATTTTATTTCATTCTTTAGAAAATAATAATTACAATTCTAAATAAATATTTACACTATGAACACTCTTTAGAAATGTGGAACCTGATCTGCTCTATTATCCTTGGGTTTGAAACTTCAACTAAAAGTCCAGATCATGCAGAAACTTGGGAATCAAGAGGTAGATTAATTCAAGATGAGGATAAGGATGGGGGAATCTTTAATCAATCAGCCAACACACAAAGATGCTCATTGGGTCATATTTTCAGCTTAAATCACCTGCATTATACACTTAATTCATTATCAAGCATTTGTTTATAAACAATTTAAATTTACAAAGTGAAAAATGTGTGTAGCACATGATAAAACACAGGTGGTTTATCTTTTGTTTAAATCACCTGCATTATACACTTAAATAATTCATTATCAAGCATTCGTTTATAAACAATTTAAATTTTCAAGGTGAAAAATGTGTGTAGCACTTGATAAAACACAGGTGGTTTATCTTTTGACAAAGATGCTCATTGGGTCATATTTTCAGCTTAAATCACCTGCATTATACACTTAATTCATTATCAAGCATTTGTTTATAAACAATTTAAATTTACAAAGTGAAAAATGTGTGTAGCACATGATAAAACACAGGTGGTTTATCTTTTGCTGTGTTTATTAATACAATTAAAACTACTGATTTCTCTAGTCTCAAGGCTTTAATTTTACAATAATATTAATTGCTAAAAAGTCTCTCAGGTATCCTAATACTTATTTAGGAATTTCAGATATTCTACTTGTTAGCAATAGTAAAAGGTTTCAATGAGTCCTCTCATTACAATCTCAGTTAAATCTAGGAATTTTTTAAGTAGAGAATCACATATTTACATTCACACGTGTCCTGCTACTCAGCTACACCACTAAAAAAAATTCTCTAGCACACCTCATATAGTGCACACTGAATATATTAAGATAAATATAAAAGAGGTAATATAATTTCTTCTATTCACATGTGTGGAAGATCAATGCAGTAATTCAGAAGAGATCATGTTATTATTAGTAGTAGCAACACAGTTCAGACTCTACATTTCACTAGCACTGAACACTTTTATTGGTTAACCCTTCATCAAGCAAGTCAAATTTCTGAATTAGGCACCTTTTCATTTTTTCGAAGTACGAAAACTAAAAATATGAAAATTAAAAAAATAATTATGACTGAATCTGTAGATTTTTTTAAATCAACAGAACAGAATCTTCATGTTCTATGACTATAATGCAAGAACAGCATTTATCTTGATTTATCATTTATTATGATTTATCTTCACTTCACCTATGGAAATATTTATTTTATAAGCACAAGCCATTTTATAAACAAGGCCAATATTAAGACAATTAAACAACAAGGGCAACAAGATTTTTTTTGAAGTATTTTGGGAAGACAGGTTTCAACAGATACAGAACATTATTCTGTAAGATCTCATGGGGAGTTAGGTCTACAGAAAAAAAAAAAAGGAGAAGGTAATAAGGGTACTCGTGAAAACCACTTCAATGCAGTGAGAGGATAAGACAGACAAGAAGGCACTGGCACAACTGAAAGTTCTCCAGTGACTGTAAACACAGGAAAGTCAGGAAAGATCAAAATAAGTGAGATTTTTCTGAACCAGTGCAAGAGACAAGGGATGAGCAAGCAGGGACAAAACCAAGACAGGCAAGTACAGATGAGAGGCAGCTAACGATGAGACCAGGAATAAGAGTCTTTCTATAAACACAAAAACTGTGGTGTTTTATTTATGAGAAGTTGGTCTGTTATGAAGAGCAAGCAATACCAGTAGATGCTGCCACACATTTACAAATTTTTCTGTAAAAGTGTTCAATAAAAAGGCCAGCTAGTCAGGCAGCATTAAACAACCAAAAAGCAGCAGTGAGAACTGCTCTCTCAATTAGAGAATACTTAAATAAAGCAAAGTTTGGAACTCAACTGGCCTCATAATAGATTTGAGGATATTTTGACTATGAAACTACATAAACCCAGAGTTGTAACTGTTGTTTGATGGATATGGGGTGAGGTTCTGCAAGGCTAAAAGAAACTCTGTGTTTTTTAAGAAGAGGGAAAAGGAAAACTGAAAAATGAGAAGTAGTCTGGTTAATCCCAACACACAGAAAAAATACTGGCAGGACATTTATACTTTTACATCTCCACACACATGCAAAGTTTCCTAGAAGAAAACAAGGAGATGAGTAACAGCTGATTTGGATTTGCTGTGAACAAATCCTGTCAAAGCAATTTTGTTCTTGCAATGGCAGAGTAACAGGACTCGTGTTCAGGGAGACATCACATACTCTGACTTTGGTGAGGGCTCTGGCACTGCTCCACATCCACATTTTTTTTCAGGAAAATAGGGATGCACTTTTTTAGAAGATGCTTCTCTACATCAGATGAAAAGGCAGCTGGAAAGCCATCCTCAGAAAGCTGTTCATTGCCAAAACAAATGGTAAAAGCAGTGATGGCCATTTCTGAACTGTGTACTAATACTTTCTTTAATGACTAATTTGATAGGGTATGACTGCAAATTACATTTGCAAGTTTGCTGGAGGACAGGATAAGAATTCAAAAGCATTTTGACAAACTGGAGAAACAGTCTAAAAAGAAGACAATTCAGAAAGTTTAAAAACAAGTCAAACTGTATAGAGGAGGAGAAACAACGGAGTGGATGGTGGTTCTGAAAAGTCTGAAATTTATATTGGCTCATACACTTACTTAAAGAATTAAAAATGTCATAGGATAAGAATTCAAAAGCATTTTGATAAACTGGAGAAACTTCTAAAAAGAAGACAACTCAAAGTTTAAAAACAAGTCAAACTATATAGAGGAGGAGAAACAACGGAGTGGATGGTGGTTCTGAAAAGTCTGAAATTTATATTGGCTCATACACTTAAAGAATTAACACTGTCATGCTGTTTTGAAACACACAGATATCCTGTGGGGATGTGAAAGGCACTGATCTGTAAAACAGGTTGTTTTCTGCTTATTATTGGGAAGGTTTCAACTGCATTGCTTGTTTACTTTGCAGAAGACAGACAACTGAAGAGGAAAGGAACACAAAAGAAATCAGAGGTCTGGAAAACCATGACTTCTGGCAAAGGACAGAAAAAAAATGGGTTATTAAATCTGGGAGCAAAGATTTGCAGGTCATGGTGATCCAAATAACTGGAACTCGTTGAGAAAATAATGAGGAAATGTTGAGAAATGACAGGATGCAACTGATGCAAAAAAGAAGACTGAACACTGGGAAAGCACTGCCAATGGCAGGGCTTCTGCAGCCCAAAAATGTATCATCTGCCACAGTTCTTACACAGAAGACTGGACAAACATCAGTGGAGAATGGTTTTGGTGCAGTTAAGCCTCCTTTAGGAGAAGAGAATGGTGACCAAAGCTCTTGCCCCTCCTGTTTCCTATGGTTCTGTGATTACAAAGTGAAATGCAATCCTGCAACCTAGGCAATGTCCAAACACTGAGCTGCTGCTTGAGCTTCAAAGTGATAGTGAGATCTCAAAGCCATGCACACCATTTGCATGCAAATGAAGCCTCTCATCTCTTTTCTCCAGCCACCACACATAATTCCTCCCCTCACTCCCCACTTGTCACCTCCTCTCCACCTCCATGGCATTAGGCTGGGCAGCTTTCCCCAGAAGAGCTTTTACCCTCTCCCAGCAACCTCTAAGCATTCTACCACCCCATTCAGGAACCCAAAAATCACGTCCCCAAGTGGTACCTTGCTGTTATGTTGGAGCCTCTAAACCTGCAAAAGGCTTGTGGGCTTTAACCCCAACCCTAAACACTGTGAAACAGCTCACACATGGGCTCCAAGGCGTCCTGAGCAGCAGGTTACATCCTCTCCCTCTTACATCCCCCTCCTCCCCAAAGCAAGCCACATGCCATGGAAAATAAAGAAAGAAAATAAGAAAAATTTAAAAAAAAGAAAGAAAAATAAACCCCCCTTATGCTATCCACAGTGACTTCACAGCTCCACAGTAAATTATGCTAATTAGTGTGAGCTCAAAACGTCTCAGGGCTATTCTAAAGGATACAACTATTTCGGGTCTGCTTTGCTCTGACTTATTCCTAGGCTTGGTCAGAAATACTCCACAGAAACATTTCTGCTTCAGAACAGGCTTGTGCACCAAACTGGTGTACTGCCATGCTTCTACCTTTTCAAAACCAATTAATTTAGAAAGAAAAAAACCTTAGATTGGATCAAAGAGCACGGTGGAATAGTTTTTGGATTTCAGGTTTTAATTTGAGAAGGAAAAAAAGGACTTAATCTAAATGTAATCAAGCTGTTTTGTGAAGAATAAAAATCCTTTCCAACAGATGTGTCCCATGTAGGGAATTCATATCTTTGAGATTTAAATTCATCAAATTGGGTCTACACTGATGAACGCATTCAGGAATTATTAGGGAGAGACTAAACAGCCAGTGAGACTGCATAGGTGCAATTTCTTTAAGAAGCCAGATTAAAAGTTAAAAATTAAAGACTGTAAATAACATTTCAGTAACGTATTTCCTCTGCTAAATCAAAAACATAAAGAATTTTTTCATATAGTCCAGTTGGCCACAAAATTGTCCTTGATGAAGAATATCAAAGAGTGCCCAGTGGAACAGTGTTTAGGGCAGATTGATCCTACTAGTCTGCTGATTGATGTGTATCAGAGGGAACAGGTACCATGAAAAGAGGAATTAAATGCTCCTGGTTTAGATTATTTTTGTTGACACTACTCTGGCATCATTTGGTACAGTGCTATTGGATGCATGTTGCTGTGAAGTCATTTTAAGATGGAAATGAGAGATAATTAAACAGAGGAAAAAAAGAGGAAATAAGTATCAGCTTGGAGAATATCTAAAATTCCAATGAATAATGCTCTTTGAAAGCATGAATAAACTATATTTTGAGGTTAAAAAATCATAAGCTTCAAACACAAAAATACCTCAGACAAGTTAAATCTTTAGCTTGCCACAGTTACAGTCGCAGGGCTCAAACCCCAACAAGTCTGCTGGTGCTTCCCATTTCTGACAAAATCAGGACTAAGCAGAAACAGCTCTTTTTATTTGCCTTTTTTTTTTAAAAAAAAAAAAAAGACTGAACAGAGATGCCTATAGAAAGCTATTTCTGGGAAAAATTAACCCCCCTAGATTACCATCTCTTTGAAGCAGAAGCTGTCTTTTACTATACACATCTCTAGGTCTACAGAGAGTGCCATGAGATTTCAATTCCTTACAGAGACTTCCAGTCATGCTCTTATCACAAAAAAAAGCTTCATAATGGAAAGTAGTAAACACAGGAGTCATTGCAAGTCCTCAAAAGTAAAAGTTTAATAGGATTGGGAAAAAAAAAATAAAAGAAAAAGAGAGACTTACCAGGTAGCTATTGTTTGATTTTAAACAGTAGTGAAAGTGGACTTTGAAAACTGTAAATTTTTGATGTTATAAAACTGCATGAGAGAAGATAGTAAAGAGTTTATAACAAAATTTACCTATTCTAGTTAGATACTAGGTACATAATCTCAGCATGGGATCTGTTCAGGTCATACAGGAGCCTTCAGCCTCAAGGTCTTGTTCATAAAGCAGTTGAGCAAATTCTCAACAAGAACTTCTTAGGACAGGCCTAGGAACCTGCAAAGATGAACTGCTAGATGTCCATGGCTTCACACTAGTAAAATATTTAAGGTTTTCTCCTCAAAAGGGCAGTTTTTTTCTTTAAGATTTACAAACTTGCTAGACTGTCAAGGTCTGAAGTTCCTTTCACAGAGTTTTTGGCGTTCCAAGTTTACAAGCTCTCCAAAAAGCAGAGTTTGCATTTTCTTTACATTGATAGATTGCAAAATATGTAAAAAGCATTCCCAGAGATTCTGTCCCTCAACCAAAGCCATATTTATTTCAAGATGCTCATAAAATCCTGCTAGCCACATCTATTCCCATGAATAGTTCACGAGAGGCAATTTCAGTCAAACCACCTCTTTTTTCAAATTCAAGGAACTCCAGTTGAGTAACAGGTTAAGCATGGAACACAAAACTTTACCAGATTGGGAAGATGTCAGATAATATTTACATCACATGAAAGATAACATGCAAGTTATAACTGCAATATATGCCAGATATACCACTTCTTCTTCCCTAGACCACTCTTTGGCTGTGATGTGCCCTTCTATTCATGTGTGCAAGCTCTCACCAGCTGTCTGAAGAGGTTCTTACCCCTGTGAACTGGCTCCCTCAGGTGTTTTGTCTGCTGCCTCCTTGGCTTTGGGCACCAGGGACCAATTTTTAGTGTGGAGTGAAACTGGCATATTAACAAGATCACTTTCTACCTTGCCTGTTATAAAACACAGGCACAGCATGGTTGGACAGTCATTGCTTTCCACAGAAAACTCTGAGTTCTCTCTTTTAGAAAGAATATTCATGAGTAAAAAGAGTTTTCCTGGGAAGTGGTGCAAGATGGGAGAGACTAATTTCTCTGGGAAGTACAAGGTGAGTCTTTCTTAAAGAAGGCTTGCTTCTTTAATTCATCCCACTTCCCCTTTCTACCATGCCTGTTGGAGGCACAGCATGGTTGGACAGTCATAGTGTTTCATTCTTTCCACAGAAAACTCTGAGTTCTCTCTTTTAGAAAGAATATTCATGAGTAAAAAGAGTTTTCCTGGGAAGTGGTGCAAGATGGAAGAGACTAATTTCTCTGGGAAGTACAAGGTGAGTCTTTCTTAAAGAAGGCTTGCTTCTTTAATTCATCCCACTTCCCTGGCCTTTCACCCAGGAGTTGTGCTCAGGCCATGATACATCTCATTTCAATGAAATGAGTCCAAGTTACAATCCACTGTCTGTGTAACTGATAGCTAATGTGACCTAAATCTTTGTCTTGCAAAGGGTTTACTCGAGCCATTTTTTAGACAATGTCCTTGAAAACCTGGTTTTCCTGCTTACCTCTTGGGTTATCACCAATGATGTTGGTTTTGCCATTCCAGTACCAAAGCAGCAACGTTGCATCCCGGGATCCTGAGAGAATGTAACAATTCCCTCCAATATAGGACTCAGAACGAGCCAGACAGGTTACAACATCCCAGTGTCCAAACACCACTTGCATCAGTTTACCTAAAACACATCAAATGGATTGGTTCAAAACCATGCTTTTATACTTTCTAAGGCAAATTATATAAAGTGCTCTAGGAATATTTTCTTTATTGAAAAAAGGTTCCAGAAAGAACTATAATGGAGAGTATTATTATTTTTTTCCTTGATTTGGTGGAAACTTGTTTAAAAGTGCAGTTGTCCATACAGCTCATACAAAAAATATTTACAGTCCATAAATATTATGCTTGATTCAAAGGCTAGTCATGCAAGAAGTATTTTTTTCATTCTGTTTGCATTTGCTTTGCAGCCAGTAAACACGATGAGATTCTCATTTAAGGCAAGTTTAAGGCAAGTTTAGTGATGAAAATAACAAGTAAAAATGCAAATCTGATGACGATGCAGGAAACAGGATGAGAAGAAGCCACAGAACAGTTAGGACCCAGAAGAACTTGGTAATGTGAGAACATGTAAGTGCATACAGATATGCAGCTTTTGAGCATCTCCTTAAACAGATATAGATGCAAAATTACTCCTGTACCCAGGTTTTTCCATCACCATTTAAACACTTGCCAATTACTTCAACCAGCATCAGAAGAAGCTACAGAACAGTTAGGACCCAGAAGAATTACTCCTGTACCCAGGTTTTTCCATCACCATTTAAACACTTGCCAATTACTTCAACCAGCATCCTTCTCTTTTAGGAATTTCTGCAGTGTTCAAAAAATCTCAGAAGACAGACCCTTAAAAAAAACCCTTTCCCTATTGCATGTAGGACAAATACTTGTGCCACTAACAAGACAAAACTGTTACAAAGCAAGGAAAGCCTAAGCAGATTAAATTATTAGATTCAAGAGGCTGTATAAACACAAATATGACCATTACCTTTTAACCTTAACTAAACAGGATAATATTATCAGAAAACTGTAAATTTTTTTACAGTTTTCTGTAAAATTTTTTACAGTTTTTTAAAGTGGATGCCATGGGGGAAGAGGAATCACACCTAAGGTCACCCACAGTGGATCCCTGCCAGGCCACCCTGCCAGAGACTGGTCCCTACCCAGCACACATTTTGGGAGCTGCCAGCAGCATACATGAGCCTGTAAAACAAGAATGTAAGCACCAAAATCCACCTCACTGGATTTGCTGAAGCCCAGCAAGTGCAGTTCTTGTAGAGACAGGGCAAAAGACACAGGCACACATTTCTGATGCACCTACTTGGTCCAACATGGGCCAGGCCAAATTCTGCATCCAATGGCACAGGGAAGAGTGACGTGTGATGCCATCAGTGTGAGACCTCAGCCCAAAAACCAGGCATCCATTTGTGCTTTGGGGTGAAACAAGAATGGGGAAGGACAGGAAGAGAAGCAAGTGATGGCTTTGGAATGGATTAACAACACGTGCCACCAAGAAATGGGAAATGCAAACTGCTGGACCTGAAATAAAATGTTCTGAAGAGTTTTTAAAAATAATAACGAGTAACATGACAAGTGGTGACAAAAGTCAATATTTGGACTCAAATTCAACTTCAGATAATATTTTGGTGCATGAATTAAAAATTATTAGTCAATTATATAATATGCCAGGTAGGACACACTTCACAGCCTTCTTTCTAGGCAGTACAAGGCATGGAATTCCTATCCAGCTGCTAAAGAACACCAACAGGAATAAAAGACTTAAGGGAGTGGTTCTAAGGAAAGAAGAATAAAAATGGGAAGACCAAAAAGGGAATTGCATTGAAGTGGGGAAAAACATAAAAAAAATACAAAAACAAAAACCAAAACCCAAGAGAAAGTTATTAATATCTCCAAAAAATGGGAATTATTCACTTAAGTGCATGAAGAAAAAATACACTAACATGATGCTGCTTAAGGGAAATCTATACATCAGATTTAAAATAAAACACTGATAAAACTTATCAGGCAAGTGTAATACTCCAAGCAAAACTGTGAAATGAAGGATTATCACAGGAGCCTCTTCTGACTGGATGGGGTAAAACTCTGGAAGGTAAGATGACTATGCAGATCTACCTTGTACCAGAAATGAGAGGAATTTGGGGATCAAGTCCTGGCCTCGTCCCTGTGAGTCTGTAGCAGTGTTTTATAGCAGTCACCTCTGCACACCAGGGCTTTAACTTGTGCCACAGGCTCACCTCACTGTCTCAGATGCTGAAGAGTTGACAGATTTAGTCAGAAAAAGTTACTGAACTTCACAGCCAGGAGCAATGAAACACTCCCAGACTAAATAACCTCATTTCAGCAGTACACAAAACCATCTTGCCAAGTGTATGGTTTTTCCCTCAAAATTCCAGTTGTCAATTACACGGCTGAGATTTGAGAATAATTTAATTCTGTGATATTTTCTTTGGTTGCACAGCCACAGGTATTCAACTACCTGAGGTGATTTATACTTCCAGAACACAAGTTTATGCTATAAACACTGCTGAGTTATAGAGAGCTCTCTTTCAATTATATTCTACGTTTATAGTTTCTGCTATAGAAAACAAACATTTTTCAAGGCTATTTGTTTGACAGTTCATGTACCTGCACTGCCTTGTTAGGTTTACTTTGTTACTGTGCAGCTAATTCAATCCATTCCATCAAAACAAGAAGTAAGCTTTTGTTCTTTCATATTAATTAAAAAAAGAAAAAGAAATCACTAATCTCCTAAGTGTTCCTCAGCTTTTTTTGTGTTTCCTTTAATAGTTGTCCTCTCTACCCAGCAGTACCAGAATTTACCATGTGCACTCAGATATTCCTTTTTGACAGAACAAATTTTCTAGTTAATGTTTTATCTGACAGCTGTGCTAGGAATAATTAAAAGAAAAATAAGACTCAAGTCTCTGCACTACTGAATCTAAAATGCTGTCTAGAAATCATTCCTGATGGAGGAAGGTTTTATGGTGCTTCTGCTATGCTAGCTGTGCTGAGAACTCATGATTTATGTTACAAGTATTTCCTGTTAAAAAAAAAAACCTCAAACAACCCCAAAACTGAATAGGAAAAAGGTTTCCCTTTTGTCTAAGTGCTAAAATATAATTGAATCCAAGCCCTGTGATCACTTGCCACTATGCATTACTGCTCACACCCTCCTTTTCCCTTGCTGTTCTGCTGACTTCAGTGCATTTCACCACCACAGTCTCACTTTGATTCGGAGCAAAATGAACTCCACTGGAATTCCTTTGATTTAAGAGCTCCAGTTGCTCTACTGACAGACAGGAGACACAAATCTTCTGCCACTTTTTTGACAACTGTATTGTGGTTTATACCATAATTAGTTATGGTAGTAATGATAAAAGTTATGGCTAGTTGATAGTTATGATAGTAATGATTGGTTATGGTAGTAAAGATACCTGGTGGATCTGATTTTAAAGGACATAACTTAATGAGATATTTGTAGTTCTGACTGATACAGGTCAAAGCTACCCAAATCATTCAAGCTCCTTCTATAAGTGTAAAGTAAAATGTATCCTTGGACATAAAAGAATTAGTCCTCTACTCACATAAATCAAAACTATACACTGAATATGTATTTTTGCTAGCTAACTTTTCTGAAGACCTCCTTTGAATTCACACCTTTATGTAAATTTATTTTCATCAATGAGAAAATGAAACTAAGAAGGGTCTAACGAGCTGTCTGATAATGAACCCTAGTCAGTCAGTGTGAAGTAAATGGAACTTCTTTATACTTAGGCCTTCAAAAGCACAAAATGACAGATATGCTACAACATGCCATGAGTCCTAATCTTAACAGATTTTCATTAAAGACCATCCTAGTATTTTAAACATTTTTGGTTTACCAAGTGTGAAAAACACTATTAACTAATATATTTCAGAAATGATGACAAACATATTCCCTAGGGATTAATAACCTACTGGAAAGCTTGATGGCACACACACATTAACCACGCTGGGTCATTAATCCCAAAGAAGTACCTCTCAGTCAGGTTGCTATTCCCATTATAAGATAATGAAAGGGAAAAAATCATACCTATTTTTTTTCTGGGGCTCCATGGCTTTTAAATTCCTGTAGCTCCTACATTGAAAGATTCTTTTCTCTCTAGCATGACACATGCATGACTCCAACACTTTGGGTACATGCCAGCTGACAGACTGGTTTAACTGCCCCCCATTATATCCATCAGTTTATGTCCTATGAAAGAATTTGGTCACTCCAAATCAATTTTTCTATTAGAGCACAGCTTTCAAAGGCTTTCAGAAGGATTCTTTCACCAGATTTCAAGACTTCACTTCTGTTTTCTGTGGTGCTTGGCTGTATTTCCTCAAAAAAAACCCATTCTCCAGTGCTGAAAACCAACCAGAGCTAAATTAAAGTAAGGTCTCTAAGAACAATTAATTCTCCTGGTATGCAAATCTTCCCAAAACCTCATTTGCTTGTGGAAATTGCAATGTAAGAACAGGCATGCCTGTCATACACATTCAAAGTGTGATGCTATGGCTAAACAAGAGCTCATTGTCTTGCACTTGCCATCTCCCCTCCTCATCCTTTCTTTATTTATTTGAAATAGTAGGTTGATGATGAACAGAAGAGTCTTTCAGGCTGTTCCCATGTTTTCAAAATACATTACCTGAGTCAGTGGAATAAACTCGGAAACTCTTGTCCCAGAAGCCACAGACCAAGATGTGACGATTATCAGAGGTGATGACAAAGCACTGGGAATGGACCTGGATGCTTTGGTCTAAAAGGTCAGTGATTTGCCTCCTGTGCATCCCTGTATTGCTGGCTGAACAGACATACACACAAATTGGAGAAATTTTAGCATCCACATCCACATTTTAGAAGCTTACGTTCACAGAACTATTCCTCACTGCTGTTACTTGGGGTTTTTTTTGTAGCAGGGACATTTTCTTTCTACTTTTATTATAAAACTCTCATTACACTTCTGGGA
This sequence comes from Merops nubicus, assembly GCF_000691845.1. Classification (NCBI taxonomy): domain Eukaryota; kingdom Metazoa; phylum Chordata; class Aves; order Coraciiformes; family Meropidae; genus Merops; species Merops nubicus. The sequence goes on from NW_008591339.1 coordinate 34,637, forward strand.
ACAATGCTAAATCCTTGTAGTATATATATGAAAACAGAAGAAATCCCTTCTTTAAGTCAAATGCAGCTGACAAATATAAATGAAAGACTGCAGAAAGGAATGATACATAAAAATGTAATAACCTTCTTCCCTGCTTCTTCCAGTATAGGCAATTAAAAATTAAGAAAGAAATGAAGGGAATGTAATTATAAGACAACACATATACTAATGTGCTATCTCGTGGCTCTAACGCAGCAGACAACAGAATTACCATTTCAAAAGCACACAGAGTTGTATTTCATTGCATGCACTGTAATATTAAAAGAAGAGGAACTGCAGTGAAGATCACCACACCATTTCACATTTTTTTGAGCAAAGCACAGAAATTAACCAGCTTATCTCCACAGTCTCCTGGAGGGTTGGAAATATTTACCCTATTTTGATCACCGCTGCTTTATTTCCCCAGATAATTTTGCATTGCAAACCCACAGAATCAACAGGAATCAATTAATGAACACATTTTTCATATTGTTTTTTGTCTTTATTAATCTATATGCTTGCCTAGATATAGATATAGATATAGATATAGATATAGATATACAGGTCCCTACAAATATATATAATGAAAATCCTGCACTGCAGGAAAACCTTTTAAAATGCTTTGCTCCTGAGGGAACCTGAGCCCCAGCTCAGGCAAGGAAGATCTCCTGGGCCTGGGTTTGTCTGCTGACTGCTCAAACACCATTTCTTCCATTTCAGGTGGTTCCCTGGACCTGCCCCTGTCCTGCTCTTGTGCTCTTTACTCTTTGTTCTTTAACTTCCTTCCATTCTCATGGGCTAGCTCTCCCTTAAGCCTTGGGCTTATTCCATTTACTCTGTATCAAACCCTTTTCTATATTTAAAATATTGATAACATCTTATCCATATGAGAAGGAAATAATTGAGCAAGATATTGCCACTTGCTCTGCAGCTAACACATAACAGAGCCTCCACTGCAGTTGGGACCACTTGAAGAGTAATAATAACACATTATACACACAGAGTGATGTGTTCTGTGTGACAAAAGAACAGCAAATAAACACTCCCAAAACCCATGCAGATCAATATATTCAGTGTGGGTAAGAACTCCAAAAAATCCCACCTCAAAAGGAGGTCTAGCATCTGTCACATCAGACAGAACTGCTTCACATCTCCCTGCACGACTGGAAAATGAGGGGAGCAGGAATCCCTCCTTGTGACTGAGACAAGATACCTGCTATAACCATAAAAGTGCAATTTTGTGGTCCTCCTAGGTGCCATTTCTAGGTAAATGTGTCTAGCCACAATTAAAAACCTTTAATATTATCTATGTAATTACTTGCTTGTACCCAGTGATGCTACTTAACAATGACAAAGAAAGCCTTAAACCTTTTAAACTATGTCCAATGGAATCACAAGGCTGATTTGAGATCTGTTGTATGAAGAGTGTATGAAACCATTCTTCAGAACTGTGAACATTAATTGTAAAGGTGTTTATACCAATCAAAAGTAAAATTACTTTGTAAATTAAAGGAAAGCCTGAAAGTGGAATTATAATTCTAAAATTATGAAAAATGCAAATGAAAATAAAAATTTTTATTTCCTTCTTAACGTCACAATTTGTAGAAAAATCATGAGACAGACTCAATGTGATTTTGTTGGGGTTTTTTTTTGCTGTGATGTTTATTTATCTTTCTAAGCTATACTTTACTTTACAGTAGGTTTTAAAGCAGAATATACATTTCCTGCTCAAAATATTTTTGGATAAATTCTCTTTCAGGGAGGAAAGGAGAGTTACAGCACATGTCCTCCCCATTTGCATTATTCAGATGGGAATAGATTTTAAAAACTTCAGAAGAACATCTGATGAGGTCTCTAAAAGGGTGTAGCATGCCCACACTGATCTCAACATAATTATCACAGAGTTTACCCAGCAAAATGACCAGATAGCAACACTCTGTATCCACAGACCAGTGCAATGCAGCTTCTACTGGGATATGTGTATTAGTTTCAGAATTAATTCTCACTGGCTGACAGACTTGTCATTCCAACCTGCCCAGGCAAGCTCATTTTTGCTCTGATTTTTTTGTGCTTCTATATTTGGCCAATTCTTTTGCACTTAAGCTACCATGCTGAAATGGTCAGCTTGAAAAAACAGAGCTAAGTTTGCAGTCTAATAGAATTGGGGTGGGATGAGAAGGGAAACGTGTCTTCTTTGCTCCTGAAAAGTGTCCTATAACTAGTTTGTGATTTTGGGGTAGGTTGTGTGAGGTTTGCTTTTTCTGATTGAGTTTAAGGTTCCCTTTGCCACGCTACAGACTCCTGAGCTACAGTCCAAGTGTGCACTCCCCAGAGTGTGGGCTATAATGAAAGAACTGACCAAATCCTAACCAGGCTAATAAAAAAATCACTTCCATATCAACTCATAAACCTAATAAAAGCCATTAACCAAATCTATTCCACCGAGTCATTAAATAAGAGAGAGACATTCCTCCACAAAAAATCATTTCCATATCAACTCATAAACCTCTCTAATAAAAGCCATTAACCAAATCTATTCCACCGAGTCATTAAATAAGAGAGAGACATTCCTCCACCCCTTCTGAATAAAAGGAAAACACCCCCAAATTTCGCCAGTGACGCCGACCCGAAGATGCAGGCCCTTGAAAAATGAATACTAATATCTCGCTATAAAACAGAGTGGGCAATATATTTCAACTTTGAAACTGCTCTGCCATTGCACATTAATCCCCTCAGCCCGAGCAGCAGGCCTGGGAGGGAAGGATTGATCTCCTTTAATGATGAAACCCTGGCACCGGGGGTTTATTTTTCCCAACACGGCGCGGTTAAGAACCCCACTGTTATTATGAAAATTTCCTCAGCCAAAGAGCTCCATCACATTACCAGGGCACCAATTCATCATAACGTGCCTCGCTCCTGCTCATCAACAAGTCTGAGTGATGAAAAGATCCAATATTATCCTGACAGTACTTCATGCACATTCTCAATCACACATTATTACAGCATCCATATTAATTTTCACTGACACGCGTCCTAGGCCTGTTCAAATTAGGCAAACCAACGAGGGGGAGTTGATGAAATACCAGCATAGCCACAGCTCATTGCATTCCAATTTGCATGCAAATGGTTTATCAGGAAAATTCCATTCCCAGCAACCAGCAAGTGAAAAACAACCGTAATCTACACTTCAGGGCCACCATACAGAGCTTAATGAATCGCAAAGAGAGGAGGAAGTGACAGACCTATGAGAGGATCGATTTCCACTGGCAGCTGGTAAGGCTGGTCTTGTACAGCACCTTGATGAGCTGGAATTCAGGAAAGAAGAATTTAAAACTCTGCATTTTTTTTCACACGTGAAGCCACACACATTTTATAAATCAAAGCTACGTCCGCTTTTTAACGATCCCAGATTCTTCAGCATCAACTGACTTTAAAAAACAAAGAAAGGAAAATACCAGGTGCTTTCACAGGCTGCTTATTAAACATTTATTTTAGATTAGTGCTATTCTGAATGTATGCCACCAGCAGCAGCTCCAGTCCTGAGCCATAAGCTCCAGCAGATGCTTTACTGGCAACCTCTCCTGTCGCAACAAAACAAAATTAAGTGGTAAAGAGCACTGAAAACAAAATGTGACAACCATCTGCTGACTGTAGCAAATACTATTTTCCTCTTTACTTTTTAAAGTACTGCTTTGAACAAGTGAAGCACAAAGGACATTTTTTTTTTTAAAAAAAAGTCAGTTTATGATGCAGAGAGGGTATCTCAGTCACCCAGTATTTGAGGATTCATCCATCACCAAACCCCATTTATTTCCAAGTTTGCATAGAAGTTAATATATGATTCCACTGACCTACCTTTCATCTGGGTACCTGGCACACTGGTGAAATGTTTACCTCCTGAATCTTCCTTCAGTGGTAAAAAAAAAGCCTTTTTTCTTCCACAGCCTCACAAAAAGCAAACAAGCAAACGCCTCCCAAAGCAGCCCCAAACACTTGGAAGTGGAACGAAAAATAACGGCTGAAAAATTAGACCTGTGATTTTTTTTGTCTCCTATCCATAGCTTACCATAAAATTTTGCATCAGTAGAAGGATTTAATAACTAATTGGGAAGTCAAAGTTCTGCTGCAATGAAACGCTAACACAGAACACAACAGGAAATGCAGGTGACAAAATGGGGGCAGCCTGTTGGGTGCCAGTGCCACGAGATGTCAGCAAAGCCACCAAAGCCACACACACCAGCAGGGATGACAACTTTAATTACACATCAGTGACAACTGGTCAGCTGGCTGGCAACTTAACTGTTTGATCATGATGCTTCATTAGCAAGGATAACACCAAGCCCCAGCAGATACTGAGTGGTCATGATGCTTTCTCCTAGTCCTAGCAGGTCCCATTTTGGTGTAAAATTTGAAGGCAACAAGAGTGAGGACCAGTCTCAGGTGTCCATACCTGGATATCTTAAGCACAGTACTTCACTAACAGCCTGCAGCTCTCAGAGATTGGGGCTTGTTGGGTGTTTGTTTTGTTTGGTTGGCTGTTAGGCTTGACCTGCAGGTGTTCTTGAGCACTTTGTAAAGCCAAGACAAGTTTAAAATGCTTCTAAATGGAAAATAAAGTGATTCCAAAGCATGGCTTACTGTTCTCCCTTTCAGAGGTGAGGGAAAAGCCAAAATCTGGAGGTTTTGTTCAGCTTAAAACAGTTGATTACTACACATACCAATTGGTTCCTTGCTCACAGCTCATCAACCAGCAGACTCACAAGGCAATCAAAATCAACTCCTACCACTTCAGAACCTCTTCTGTTCCCATGACTGTTGTATGTCCACAAAGGCTATTTTTTAAAAGCTTTGAATAAGACATGCCCAAGGTCACATACCCAATGTATGAGAGGGTACTGCCATCCTCCTTTCAGACAAATCTCAAGAGCCCTGTAAATAGTTCTTGCTCACAACTTATTATCTAGACAAGCCTCCCTTGCCCCCTTCCTTCCCACCTTTCAGTTTTAAGGATTTCTTGGGTGGGTGAACTAATATGTAGATGTTTCTATTTGTACAATGTTGAGAGGTAATTTGTAAGAATTAGGAAAAAGTAGAGAGTCATCTGGCTTTTTTCAAAATGTAATCAAGGCCCACAGGTCCAGATTTCTTAGCAGGAATTTCAGTGATGTATTACTCTGGTGCTAACATCTTCTATTTAAGTTATTTGAGTAGAAGCTCTATTTTTCCTTCCTTGAAAAGCCTTTGACCAGATTTACTGCAGAGCACTGAATAAACCACCTTTCAGAGCTTGGGCCTGAGACTGCCAGAGTCAGGGAAAGGAGGATGAGTGCCTTTAAAATCAGAGAACATTACAACTGAAAACAGAATAACTATATTCTCAACACATTTTTTAAGGGAAAATAATTTGATTGGTTGCTATGCAAATGGGGATATGTTGTTTTCCTTCCAAATAACAAATACATAAGCACCTAATGACTTTAGGATGTTTAAGTGACAGAAGATACAGATAGCCCATATATTTTATCTTTTATTGAAGACTGAGTGGCTTTAACCTCAGAATATGGTGTTCATAATCAACTAGAAAAAGATGGGAGAAAAGATTTCAGGCAAGTGTGAGTTTATCATGACCAAATATACTGGTTTTGTCTTCTTGCACAGTGCCTGATGGCCTGGAAAGTGATGCACTGGTGTGACAAACCTTTTGTGTGCTCCACACCTTACCACACAGCAGTTCAGCTGTAGTCACTACAGGTGAGTAGCAGTTACTACACAACTCCTTTTTTAAGGACAAAGACCACACGTGAAGAGCAGGCTGTCAACAAACAGGGCTTGTTCTTCACACTTCAGATTTCCAACAGTTCTGCAGCAGATTTGAGAGGGACAGTGGGAGTTCTGCTGGGTGGCAGGGGTTTCTTACACTACTTACTTTCCTCTACTTACCAGGAAGGTTGTGCCACTTGTTCACAGCAAAGAGCCTGTTGGCAGTAACTGTGATCACAGCAGGAGTGGCCAGGCCAGGCTGGGTGTTGGCTGCTACGTGGGTGACAGGGGAGTTGGATGGGAACTTTAGAACCATGATAACGTCCTGTTGAGCTTGGTCTGTGAACATCAAGGGGCTCTGCAGGAGGAGATACTGTTGAGTGCACACAACAAGAACCCAAATACACGGGAGAAGAAAACACGGGGAGGAGAAGAGAAGACAGGACAAGAGAAGGAAGATTGGATTAAAACACACAAGATTCAGTGAAAAGCAAATGCAGTAACAGTGGGCAGGCTGGAGGAAACAACCCTTTGAGGCAGAAAAACCTTTGTGGATGCTATTAATTAGAGGGCCTGGTTGAACAGGGGTGTCTATAGACAAACTCTGCTACAGATTACAGAAGACTAAACTAAAAGTTTCCAATGACCTGTCTCTGCCAAAAGAATTCTCCTGCCTATCTGCAGAGATAGGATGTCAAGGAAAGCAATGCCAAACTAGGAGGGAACAAAACAAAGCAAAAAAAAAAAAGCAAGCAACAGAAAAATCCCTGCTCCCAGAGACTGTCTCAAGTTGCATTAAATTGGCAGACTGCAATTCTTCACAAGCCAGATGAGAACAAGCAAGCACATTAAAATAAACAGATACACACATACACTAGATCTATGTTCTGTATATATTTCTGCTGCACAAAAATAAGATTTATGAAGGCAGAGTAGAAGATTTCACTGCAAATGTGTTTCAAAGGACAAACATAATTAAATGCAGTTGTAAAGAATATAAAGTGGATGTGATTACAGATACTATCCTGCCTTGTTTCTAGAAATACTAAACCAAGGGAATGAATCCAGACTCTCCTTTTTAACATAATATTTTTAAATTTTGGTTTTTTTTTTTTTCATTTCTTAAGCAGAAAAGTTTAGTAACTTCCTAACTAAGCTCTCTAACAATATTGCAAATGTTGAAACAAAACATTGAGGATGTTAGAGATGGGTATCAAACATAAGGATGAAAAGCAAAACTTAATGGGTTTGTGATGGGGTGGTGGACCTAAAAAAGAGAACTCCACTGAGATGTAGAAACACATCCTAGTCACCAGTAGTCCCATTGCTCCAGTGTTTGCCATTTCCTAATAACTGAATTAGAACACTAATGAAGTGTCCTGGGCTATTTCCCACCTGCAGTACTTCACTACATATATGTGTATGTAAGTGCACACGTTTAATATGTATTTATAAAGAACTAATAAAAAAATTAAATACATTTGCATTTTTATTATCACTCCTTTTTAAAAAGTTATTAAGAGTACTTAGAAAAACATATTGCTCTATGAATTCCTATTTACAGTCTTTGCATAAAGGTGTAAATAAAAGCAACTAATAAGCTACCCAGACACCCTTCTGAGCAAGTGGCTAAAAGCCAATCAATATTATGAGTTAATCCTCCCTGGATGCTCATTCAATTAAAGGTGTCAGTAATGCCTCATCTGATGTGGCCTCAATTAAATCCAGCTATCTGATGGTTGAAAACACAAGGGGATACAGCAACAGCAGCAAAGCCAGACAAATAGGCAGGATTCGTGTGGCTGCTAATTACTGCACTGGGTGTATATTATGGGCTGTGCACTGCACACAGCACGTGGCAGTTGGGCTGTGCTCAGCCAGGCGGGCACCCCCACGCATGGAAATGGAGGAGGCAAGAGAAAAAGTAGATGGAAATGTCAAAATCAACAAGACAATGGGCAATAATTCCAGATTGTGAGAGAAGAAACAGCCTCACTGCGTTTTGGCTCCAGCAATGCTGCTTTTAAAACCACTTCATATAGTGCTGGTATAAAATCATGTATTAATAACCACAAAACTTGCCAAAGGAAGCGAAGAACTAAGGAGGTTTTTTTCCTCTGTGTACCTCAGCCCCCAAAAAAACCCACAGGAGCTAGAAATAGTTAACTTCATAAAGTTTAACTTCTTCCACTAGAGAACAAATCTTTACTAATTCAGCACCATGAAAAATATTATGATAAAACCACACCAACTGACTGACAGCTGGGCAAGCCTCACGTCCACCACCTGACATAGCTGAGGCAGGAGAGCAACTCAATTTGCCAAGAAAATTTACATTTCTTAGACTCCTACATCACAAGGTTTGTAAGCTACTTTGGAAACATTTTTCTGCAATTTTTCTAAAACCTTTGCCCTTCAGAGATGCTTTTAATAACCTGAGCCTGCTTGAGCAGGACACAGGTCTCACAGAACATACACAAAAATGTCTTTTGTCAGTGAAAATCACAAACATTAACATCTCAACAATAAGGGAAGGCAACCTTTGGAAAAACTTCTGAATTAGCAGCCTGTTTGCTTCACTTCTCAGCATATGACTGAATATACTTAGTTCTGGATCTACGACCACATAAATGGTATTTTAGACCCAAGGACTGCACACAACATGTTATGGAAAGTAACCAGTAATATAATAATAGTTTGTATAATAAAATTATATTAGACACGAGTAGAGGTAAAAGGGAAAGCATGTTAATGCTCACTGCCTGGATTTTATCACCCTGGCTTTACTGCAAAACACATTTAGTCACATTCTTTGCTGTGTAGGTTTCAGCTCATGAATTCCCAGTAATCCTGGTTTTGAGGGAAAACCTATGCCTGGGGGAAAAGACAAGGAAGTTCCACCTCCTAAATCCATGTTTCTTGGGGAATCTGCCAAAGCTTAACTGAATTGTCTCCACACTGACTGGCTCTCACCTGTACAGGTATGGCACTAACAAAACCAACTTTTTTTTTGGCTGGTTCTGGAACTCCAAGATAGCAAAGGAGGTGAACAGAAAGGCAGGTCACAAAGAGTTAACCTGGTACTTACCACCTGCATGGCAGAACTTCTTGGAGGATGTGGTTCTATGAGCAGTTGGGAAGGGGTCTGTCCAAAGCTTCGGATTTGAGCTTCAACAGCCTGGAAAAGGCACGGGCAGGTTTGCATGTTAAGAGGTGCTAATTACAGGCAATAGAACCATAACTGTCACCTGAAAATGTCATTCCACACTTCTGGCTTGTTTCATGTTGAAAATCAACCCCGTGTGTTCACTGTGGGGCTAAGTGCTTGGCACTGGGACTAAGAATGAGGTAATCATTTTAGGACTGTGGATGCTATTTCCATGAGAAACTCTGCAAAACCTCATCCTGCTCCATGATATTAAACAGAAACCAGCTATTATAATCAGAAACCCCCTTTATTGGCTCCATTTTTCCTTTCCAACACTGGCTTATCCTGTTTGTATCCCAACTCAGAAACAAAAGTTCATTTTAAAGAAGTTTCTATGGATATTAGGTGTTCTACTTTCTATTTAAACACCGTTGCTTAGTTTCACAGTGATAACTGCAAGGAAAGCAACACCAAGGGTTTTTCTTCTTTCTTTTTTTTTTTAAAAAACAAGCAAACACCTTTAGGATGCATTAAAGCACTGACACCAAGACTTAATATGAATGCAGCTAAAGAAGAATGTGAAAACAAATGCAGTAGATTTTTAGGAAACTTTCTCTGTATTTTCAGCAACGTGCTCTATCCCTTTCTTCACAAATCATACATGAAAATATCACCTCCTGCTTAGTGATTTCTTACAAATAACTACTCTAAACTGTGCCCACTTACACCTCTTGCCTAGGCACACCCAGCTAGTTTTCCATGTTGCCACCCACTGCCCCACTGGCTTAAAGATAAAAACCAAGCAGCCAAAATTCAACAAGTTCTTTCTTGTCAGCGAGGCCCCTGTACTACCCACAGAAAATCTGAACTCATCCACCTCATCTCCTTCACTTGGAGCTAAATGAAGTAGAATTTCCTTGTGTTTGCTGTGGGCCAAGGGATCCTATGGGGCAATACTTCAGTTTATTGAGCCCCACATTCCCAAAAGCACTGAGTGATGCTGAGCACCTAAGGTGAGGCATTAGCACTGCTTGCTTTCAAAAGAAGTCCTGAAAATCAAACCAGGCCCTTCAAAAAGTGTTTTATAGAGGATGCATGAATTAAACACAAAACCACTAGGCACATTTTAGCTGTTACTACACCTTCTTTTCCTCTCAGAGGTTGTTCCTTCTCATGGCCCAACACACCTTGAGGCTCCTTACACTTCTATTCCTCTTCTATTTTAGCCACCCATTAAAACTTTTGAGACAATGGAAGAACACACTGATCTTATTCTTACAAATAAGGATTTTTAGGTAACAATAAAGACTATTATTAGGACACACAATGTTCTTTTGTTACAGAAATACCAAGACCAAAAGTAGAATGCACCTGAGGCCTCCAGATCATCAAAAACAATCAACCTCTGGCAGGAAAGATGCCATCCAAAACACTTGACCTTATTCCATTTGGCAGGGCCTTTGAAACATCTGAACTCAGCAGAGCAGGGGTTGCAATTACTCCAGGGACAGATTTTAACACTCTTGCCCACTCTGGGAAGCACCTTCATCTTCAAAGAACTGGTGTGTCAATAAGCTTATCAAAAAGCTGGCTGCAATCTGACAGACAAACGCTGTGATCCACCCAGTGCTTTCTGAGGAGCAGCAATATCAGATTGGTGACACAGTGAAGCTCAGTAAGACCATTAGAGTCCCCTTCCTACTGATGGGACATGCTACATTAAAATTCAGATCTGGGTTTTTGTGACTGGAGATAGCAAGGGAATCACAAGGGCACAGAAATCCAGGTCCCTTAAGACAGGAGGCATTAACAAAGCAACAGCAGACACTGGTCAGCAGCTCTCTCTTCTCAATAAAAAGCTGTTAGGTTCCAAAAATCCAGATTAAAAAGATTTGCCTACATTTACTTGCAGATTCAGAGGAATCTTTTTACTAGCAAATGGAAATTCTGCACTGGTTCAAGAATAGAGCCAGAACATCCCAGGCAAACAGAATGCCAGCAGCCCTGGAGGTCAGTTATTCTGGGCTCATTAAAGTCTTTAGGGCAAAGCAACAGTCTATAGGATCTACTTTTTATTTCCTTTAAAAGATATATTCAATATAATACTCAAAATAAATAAAATATTCTTGAAGAACCCCTGTGAATTTCTTTTCAAGTTGAAAATAGAATAGATAAAATGAGGAAATAAGCTTCAGAATTGTTAACATCTTTTTATAGTGACCTAGGATCAATACAGAAACTTCCATTTCCAAACAACCCATGTTCAGCCTTTAAAGGGAGTCCAAATTTTGTCTTATCCATGAAACCTTTATGCCCTTGAACTCCCAGTGCTACCTCTACAAACTTTACTCTCTTATATAGTGCCAGTACTAAGAAAGGGAAAATTAAACATAAGATTAGCACATATTGATGCAGAGTATTTAAAATACTTCAAACACATTCATCATAACAAGAGCCCAAAACTGACACAGAACAAAAATCAGATGTTCTAATTGCTTTAATCAGTGAAAGATCACCAGTCAGGATGCTGGTTTGCACTGTCCAGGTCTCAGAGGAACTCAGTCCTCTCCAGCAACATAAAAACTGGAAAAGACACAGGTATGATTAGAAACAAGTATAAAATACTCTCCTCAACCAGGAATCAGGCAGTTTTCAGCTGGTGTTCTGTCAGAACTGGTGAAACTGCTGAGCAGTGCCAAAGCCTGCCTTACAGAACCACAAATTCTCCATTTTCAGTTTCCACATCCATGCTTATGATCTAGGTAGCATTTGGCATTTACAGCTCTGGCACACGTTCAGTCTCATTGTGGTTCTACCTGGTCCTTCCAAAAACTACAACAGCCTAAATTTCCAGGATTACAACAGCTCTCTGACACAACCTTTCCCTTTCAGCCAACAGAACCTGGAAAAATCTACCTTCAGATAATGTGCTACCACAGGTAATGAGGTCTCATAAACCATCAAACTGCACATAAAGGCAGAAGGATTGGTATCTGCACGTCCTCCTTACTGACCTCTGCCTAATTATCAAGAATAAAGATTTCTTATTTAGCTCCAACAGTTCCTAACTGTGACTGAATGTACTAACACCACCAAATGATTCCATCCCTTTCCCAGATTGTATTCAAAGTCAATCCAGATGTCAGCTCCATGTTCTGACCATGTCTCACTCTGAAGGATCACATACAGAAGGATGCAAGATCACCTCCCTCTGTCAGCAGAAACATGGGGTGGTGGAGCTAGAATAAATCCTCATTCTCTCAATTTACATAACAACAGAAAGAGAAATACAGGGAATTTCTGCCATCAGACACTCAGACTTTTGTTTAACCTGTCAAAGAAAATCAGCTAGGAGCAGGGAATCTTTCCCTCAGACAGATAATTAATAACTCCTTTGAAGAAAATGACCTTCTAGTTACCTGAGACTATACACTAAAATGACCAGCAGTCCAAAAGTTTTCAACTCACTTTTGAGCAAATTATAGCCCAGCTTCTAACTTTCTAACTTTATTTTCTTGAAAAACATATTCCTTGCATTAGTTGGTATTACTAAGACACCTTCTTCTAGTGGCAGAGGAAGGATGTGTGCTCTCACATTGTTGGAGCATATAAACGTTCAGATTATTTGTATTTATAGGTAGAAATATTTGGGAAATTTGCACAACCAGTGTCACATTTATTAAAGGCTCTACCTAACTGGAAAGCTTTGTTTGAAAGATATCTTTAGTTCCCCAAACTCTGATCTCTGAAAGCATGCTGCATACAAAGGAAAAGATAATATCATTCAGCATTTTGTTTCACTGTTTCTCAAATATCCCAGTAAAACAGCCTTCTTCCTGTTAATCCCCTACAAACCCAAAACTTTGGTAGGGCCAGAATTGTTCCAGATGCTACAACAAGAAGCAATAATAGGAAACAAGGTGACTAACCCTTTACCATAACCCACACAGTATGCACTCCAAACCACATGCTTCCATGATAAACATGGTATTTTGAATGTTAATTAATTTCTAATTATGAAAGCCATAAGCAAATTTCACAAATTAATGTGTATCTGATTATGACAATAACCCACTTCTAAAAATAAGTCTCTTGGATCATCTCCTGTTTTCCTGGGGGGTGGGACGTGGAGAAGAGGAATAGGAAAGTAGATCAAAAGAAGAGTGAAAATTTTGAAAACCTGGCTCAGCTATAATGTAGCTTTTGGCCACTGCTGAGTATGGATATTTTCAGTCTCCAAACTTACCCTCTAATCTAACTGTGAAGAAAGTTAATTCAACAGCATGCAGTACCCACCAAATACGGCTGTAAATTTTTGGGGAAGGAGGGTGATGGGGAGGTTGAACATATGGATGCAGTTAAGGTAAAAACAGATGTTTGTTACTTTTCTTTGCAGCAACACTCAGAAACTAAGTCAAAATTGCTTTTTTTTCATGTTTATGTCTGAAAGAACTATAAAATTAAATATGAGGGAGGGCGGGTGGAGGGGGACCCGCAGTGAGTGTCACAGAGAAAGAATGAAACGGTCTCCAGTTTTGAACTCCAATCCTGAAATGAAGGCCATATACTTAAAAGGCAAGACATACACCATTTAACTCCAGATTTAAAGACCCTTCCAGTCTCAGAGCTGCTTTCATCGTGCTGCTTAGACACAAAACACCAAAGGGTCTGAGGAGCTCGAGGGCGCTGGACGCCCCGCGAGCTGCAGCCCCACGGCTGGGACACCGAGGCTGCCCTCACAGATCCACCCCCCAAGCACTGCCAGCTGCTTCCCAAATCTCTGAGATTTAACTGCCACACACCTGAACACCCAGGTGAAAGCGCATCTTGCATTGTCACCCGTGTTCTGTCAGTGTACAGAAAACGTTTTGGGTTCATCCTCCACCTTTCTACCCAGTTATTTACTTCCAGAAAATCACAGCCCTTGCAAAAACCATTACTTTGGCTCCCACCTCACATCCTGATATTCAACAAGGTTCACACACATGTTCCTCAGCGATCTCTACTGGCTCCAGCCATGCATAATTATGATTACTTGCTTTCCCTTCCCTTCCACCCAGATGTTGCTGTACAGCACCAGAAAACACAGAGTATTTGACAGGTTTCCCCTCAGCCAGTGCAGCTGAGAGGCTGAGCAGCCAACTGACTGGCTCCCCTCCCCACGGGATGGTGATTAAAATCAAACTCTGATAACAAGTGATCAGAAAACCTCTTCTGACCAGATAGCCACTTACAGCCCGACAGTAAGATTCTTAGTTAAATTCCTCCTGGACTACAAAGGCACAGATAACACCAGCCAGAGAAGGAACACCATTCATAACAATTAGATAAAATTGCTGGAATTGGGCTGAAGATTATGGAAGAGAAGCTCTTTGTAGTGCTGTCTCCCCTTGTTTCACAGCAACCCCTGCTAGGTCAGGAGTGTGAAGAATAGGTGAAAAGCTTCTCTGAAGCAGGCAGTGTACCTGTCAGCTGCCTGTACACCTGCCCTGGGGATGCTGCACCACACTTGACCCAGGAAGAGCTACAGTGCTCAGATGTTAATATCATAAATTCATACACTACAATCCACTGTTTTAAAGAGAAAACAAGGAGCCTAATTTCTTCACGCCAAACCAGAAAAATCTTTCTCTCCTTTCTGCTTCACAAAATAACCCTTTTACACTGAATCACTTCAATTTCTTCTCTTATCATTGCACTATTCACTTAATGCACTGGTTCAAAGAGAATCCACTACACTAGCTTTGAAAACTAACAAATGGCAGGGGAGAGAAGGGAGCAAGGAGAGAAGAAAGGCTAAAGGAAAGATACTACAAGATCAAGAGTTGCATACTGTTCCTAGGTATCATGAAACAGGCCTGAAAAAGGTTTGTGGTATATCCTCTGTTAACCAAGCCAAGTGTAGAGATTCCTGTCGCAGCCCACTAATGCAATTACTGCTGCAAGCCCAGTAACACAGTTTTAGGGCTTCAGAGCTGAAGTGTGGACAGAAATACTCTCAACAGCATGAAGAGGGGGACATTATTAGAGTACTATAAGGATTTGGTATGAAGTACCTGAAGAGGACATTATTAGAGTACACCAAGAACTTGGTATAAAGTAAAAAGCACAATCCCTGCCTGCTGTGGTGCATTAGGGATAGATGTAACAAAACTGGGCATGCCTCATTACACAAGAAAACAACATAAAAATGTAGAAATGAAAGCCATCAAATATATATGAAGCATAGAGGGGTTTTTCCTCCCTCCTTGTATCTATCTGCCTTGCAAGAAACACAACTTGTGTCATTTTTCCCCCCCCCCAATTGCAGTTCCTTTTGTCTGCTCAAAATACCATAGTTGTTTATTTGGAAGTTGGTTACTAGTCTACCACTTGTTATTTATTAAATCAAATATTACTACAGATCCCCAGGGAGCACGGGGGGTGTTAAACTACACAGGATTATTTTTCTTCTCCAAGCTATTTGAGACTCAACATACGAATAATACTCAACATATGAATAATACTTTATTCTGTTCACATCCCAGAAAACTGCAGAAGGGAGCACAACGTAGGATACCTTCCACCACCCCTTTCAAAACCAAGAATCCAACCCAGCTCTTAAATGACGCGAAGAAATGTTCTGTGAGAATAAAGAAAAATGAAGCCCTTTCGCCAGACCAATCAGCAGGACAATCACATGGCAGTCATTAAAGCAAAACAGGAAGTAATCCCAGTTTGGGAGAACACAAATAGATCTCCCTCAGGACCCTGCAAGTTGCTCCAATCTGAATATATACATTCCAAGCATATTGAGCAGAGGCACTGCACGGCCTGGCTGCAGCCTCCAGCTCATGCAGCTGCCCGTCCACTGCAGCATAATCCCAGCTGCCAATCTGAAAGAAACCAGTTAGTCAGAGCAGACACAACCAACAGAAACAAATGTCACTCAATAATGTGCAGAGGCACTGGGTTCATGGATAATTTCAAACAGTATCTCTGTTTGGAGCACTGATGTGCTCATTCAAAACACCTAAATCTTTGGCTACTGGAAAAGAAGCAGATAAAAAAAAAAATAGGACTAGAAAAACAGGTCTGGCAGTACTTCAAAGAGACTGACAAAATAAAAAGGGTCTAAAAGGAAGGTTAAGATGAATTTAAGGACCCACAAATAAACTGGATTCAGTACAAGCAAAACCCTAAGCAGCTCTGGGGCTAGTTTTTTTTTTTTAGAATGTAACAGTCTCCAGTTTATTTGAGCACCAAAACCTAAATTACTTCATGTTTCTCTTCACCATGGCAGCTGAGAATTTCAGGAGGTCTTTAATTTACAATCAATAATTATCCCACAGAAAGTAGTGGCATTCCCATGTTCTACACCTTGAAACTTCACCCTTTGCTGACATTATCCATTCATTCGAAACAGCTAAACAGGATCTTTAAAGCTTGCTACCTCCACACAGCCTACTCCCTAGTTAGCAGATTCCAAATTCTCTGATATAAAACTTTTTCCACTAGAAAAAAACCCCAGTTTGTTCCAATCTGTTAGCATCTCCTGGAATTTCTTCACTCTTTATGTTATCTCTATGTATTAAATAAAAAAATCTTCATTAAAAGACATAAAACATTTCTCTCTGAAGGAGGTTAATACACTAATGCAAAAAACCAATATTTTGGGGCCTTAAAATGTCTCGTGTGATTGCCTTTCAGAATGTGTGACAATCAAAAAAAGCTCATTTGCTAAGCTAAGAAATATATTTATTTAAACTAAGTCATCATTACTACCTGCAAGATCAAACCAGCTGCTTTCAAAGTGCAGGTACAATATTACCTCAGAGTCTTCTACTGCAATCACTGAGCTTTTCGTTATCATTTCATAAAACAGAATGTTTAACTGAGACTTGATTTTTGGGGAAAAGCACTTTGGGTTAAATAATTGAAAACACACTGATGACACAAAAAAATTTGACATTTTTGTAGCAAGTTCACTTCCACATTTGATTCAAGGCTACATCACTTACTGAGTGATAACTGTAGCTCTTACACACTAGGACATCTCATCCTTTCCACATGTGGAAGAGGAAAAAACAGTTTAAAAATGGAAATGCTTTCCATTAGAAAAGTTATTTTTGAAGGATTATGAACATCAGTTTTTTCTATCCCCTGTTTACGTTTTGATTAATCTTTCTTATTTAATGCTGGCCAACAGATGTCAGCTCTCTAAGACTGACTGGCCAGGCAAGAATGAAAATGTAAAGAGCCCAGGGGGTCTCAGCATAGATCCACAAGGCAGGTCAAGCAAGAAGAGGTGAGGGAACTGCCTGCACTGAAAATTTCTAGCCTTTGAATTTCAACTGGGGGCTGAGGAAAAAAAAAAAGTACTTGGAGCTGAAGAACTAATTGACATGAGTTACCTCCTTCCAAAAAGCTTCACTACTTCCAACCAAAGCAGTTGTTTTGATTCTTATTTTTTTAAATCTTTATACATCAGGCAATTCAGTCCTACTGTAATTAACTCTAAAATATCACTCTTTTTCCTGCTGGATGGAGAAGCAGAAGTACCAGATAAAATTAGAACCTATAAAGACAAAAGAGAACATCCAGGTGAAATATTTTTTCTGAATTAAAATCTATCTGAAGACTTTTATGTGTGTTTCGAAGCAAAGATGTGAGAACTGATAGCTAAATGAAGGTGAATCCCATGGACTGATGGCACTCCTGTTGTTTAATGCTCCTTTTTACCAGAAGAAAACACTTGTGTTCATGAGAGTGCTGATGCCCAGACAAGGTGGTTTCATGCAGCAGTGGTACCTGCCCACCCAGGGCAGCATCAGAAGCTCTTGATCTTCATCACCCAGCCCTGCTCTGCACATCCTCACTGGAAAAGACCAGGGTGCAGGTTTGGTTCCATCTCTCCTTAGTTCTGAAACCACTGTGCTCCCTTTAAACATACACTTCTCAATCCTGGTTCCATGTAATGGTCTTTTAACTACACCAATTCTCAGCGTTGGTTCATCTGAGACCATTCCTGTGCTGCACAACTTTCTGTATGCCATCTGTGCAACACACTCCTGGCCAGAGATGATTCAGAGATTGTTCCTACAGGACTTTGAATTTTGTCAGCACGAATTCGTTGCTTACTGAATTCAGCACATCCAAATTTACTGCTCTGTGACAGTATTTTATAAGCATTTTATCCTATTTTTTAAAGCTCATCGCAGCCACAACAAAGGCTGTTGCCCAACCTGCTAAAAACAGGCTGATCATTTCCCCAACTATTTAGTAAATGTTAACTATGCTATAAATACAAATGGTGTTTATACTCTGAAAGATTCACTGCTGTCAGAGTTCTCCAGCAGAGTTAGAGCTGAAATATGCTCTTAACTCCCACCAGGAACACAGCTAAAACAGAGGCCAAAAATGCTTTCTCTGGGATAAGATATCAGATCTGCTACTGCTGTCATGAAACCGGGGTCACGTAAACTAAACATCCTTGTAACTTCTTTTGGAAAGCACAGAAGTCTCTCAAACTGTAAATATTTAAAAATAAAATCAGAACTCATGAGAGATAGGCCTAAGATGCAGAAAACTTACCCAAAGATATTAATCTCAGGCAACGTTTAAAAGCAATTATCCAGAAAATAATTTATCCCGTGTTTCTGAAAACTGAAAAGAATTATTTCCTGTCTTTATATAATCAGAAGTGGCACATTCAAATAACATACCAAATGCTGTGTCCAAGCTGAATCTTCACAATTTTTGAAACTCCCCCATTCAGATGGAACTAAAATATTAACAGTAGGAAGAAAGGTACCAGAGGATGGAGAAAGCTGTGAGTTAATCAGACTCCCCTCAACAAGAACAAAAGGCACCTTCTCTTCAGAGGAAGAGGTGTAAAACAACTGCATCATCTAAGGCTAAAAGCAAATCACTTAATGAAACTATATTTCATATATATCATATGGGCTATTAATTGGATGGGACTTATTCTCATCCTTTTTTAACTGTTATTGCTAACTTTAAACCCATCGGTCTTCCTTAATTACTGCCTAAAAGATGGTATCAGATGATATGTTAGAAATTAGTTGAAAAATCTGGCCAGGTGCTTTTTGTTTCTTTAGGTGCATGGTACAACATTTAGTGTGCTCCTTGAGGTTCAGGGGTTCCTGCAGTCTATCAGTGATCTATTCTCCAAGTAATATTTTGCCTTCCTGCTATTAACTTTATCTCTTTTCATTCCAGTTTTCCAGTGTTCATGCTAGCTACACTGAAGAAATGGGTTTTTAATTCAGAACACTGACTGCAGCCCAGATTCATCATCATCCTTTGTGACACTATGCCAGGGACAACAGGAATTTCTATTCTTTTGACCAAGACATTAATAAATACTTATAAAATAGTTCAAGATACAAATTGTGCTATGGATTGTGCTTCACCTCTTCACCAGTTGCTCTCCTGAATGGCTTAGATCTCATTCTCTCTTCCACCCCCCATTCTTGGACAGCCATTGCAAAAAGAGCAGAATTTGTGATAAGAAGGTGCTGTGAATCCTCTCCAGAACTGTGGGATGACGTTTATCTGTGCTACTGTGACTCCTCCCCTCTTCCACACAGGCAACCAAAAAAAGCCCTTCCACGGCAGGTCTTGTGATCTGGAGTCCCACCAATCTGAACGTGGTGTTCAGGAATGACTCAACAGAAGGCAGTCTCATAGCACACCAAATTTTTCACTGGAAAAAGAGGTTACATTTACTGCTTGTCAGCTGAATAGCAATTGTCCTCTGCAGCTGTAACCTCCTTCAGCAAGACATGCAAGGACAAGGATCGGAGGGAACGACAATGCTGCTGGAGTGGCTCAAGGGAAAAGGAGGAGGAGGAAGGAATGGCCTTTGCAGGGAGGAGGAGTGCACAGGTACACCAGCAGATACACTGGATCTCCTCCCTTGCTTCTCCTGGTTGCAGCTCCCTTCCCCCACTGGCTGTGACTCCAACCCTTCTCTCTTGATCTACTTCCCTCCCCCTGAGATCTGCCTTTGAATTATGCAAGCTCTGCACTCCCCAGGGTTTATCTGCCAAAAGGTAGCATGTGGCCCATGGTTTGCATTTTAGTTTAAAATTTTCTATTATAGCAGTCAGGTCCTTTCAGAATACTTTACTTCCTTTATTCCCATAGGCAGAAAGAATGGCAGGAAAAAATTGTTCACAGCAGTATGAGAGGATGTGAAAGTTCTACATTTTCAGTTAAAAAAAAAAAAAGAAAGGTGGAATATGGTTTTAATCAAGTAGTTTTCCTTCCTAGACGAGTGCTTCCTTCTTGTAATATATATAACCTGACTGCCTATAAAAATAAAGGTGCCAGTTGGAGCCATTCAGGAGACCTAAGGAAATTCTGCATTAACCTAAACTCCTCCACCCCTCTGTTCCTTCCACTATTATTCTGTGTGTGGCCTCTCCTGATGAGTTAGGTCACCAATATCCATACATATATCTGTGACAATACCTCAGAAACATCTGCATCAGAGGCTTCTCATTACTCCTGTGGCTCAGCCTTAGCACAGACCATCTATGTGGAGAAATTACCATGGTTTAAGCACATGCTATTAATACCATATGATATCTAAAAGCCTCAGTAACTTGTAGATCTCAGAGCATAGAGAAGCTTCTCCTTGTTTTAGGTTTGAAAATAAAAATAGATTTTCTGCTACAGCTGTCAAGATTTAAAGATCCAAACCTTGAACCTTATTAAGAGGAAAAAGCCAAAAGCATCCTCTTTGAAACCAAGAAACCCAGAGAAAAATTTCTAGTTTAACAGTTGCCTAATAAACAGATACTAAAGCTGAGGTTCTCGTGCCTGCCTAAAAATACTGTTAATTGTCCAGATCAGAAGCTCATTTGGCCTCTAACCAGGAATTTCATGGAGAAAGAAGTAATATTTTCTGGCAAGCTGACTGAAGGAGAAAAATAAATGCTGATTGAAGCTGCTCAGCAGTACAGAACGTTAGCATAGGTCCTCA
Organism: Merops nubicus; assembly: GCF_000691845.1. Lineage (NCBI taxonomy): Eukaryota > Metazoa > Chordata > Aves > Coraciiformes > Meropidae > Merops > Merops nubicus. The sequence continues at coordinate 55,555 of NW_008591339.1, forward strand.
GGGAGATGGATTAGTAAGCAGGAAGAAGGTGAGGCTGTCAAAGGTGCATGATAAATTCATTTAGCACATAGATATAGAATGATTATGCACATAGATATACACACAAACAGATTTTTTATTACTTTCCTCTCTACTCATAAGTAAAAACAGAATAACTCACCACTGGTGATGATAGTCATTAAATCTCTGCACTGGTACCAGAGCCCACCACATGTACCATTCCAAATTACACATATACACTTATAGAATACAAAAATATGCTTTGCAAAACACATGTCAATAGCAAGGGGTATCTAACTAAGCAGGAATCTTTTGACTCTTTGAGTGACCTGCTTAAAAATACTAAAAAATATTCCATTGGACCAATTTTCAAGCCAGTCAGAGTGGAAGTGCTGCAAGATACCATCCATTCTGCTGACTGCATTCATCAGTGTGTATTTGTGATGCCATCAGTGGTGTTTCAAAATCTGGCTGCTGCTAAGCTACCCCATTATTATGAACTCAACAACATTGCTCTTCTCCCTCTCCTGTTTTCATCTTTTATATGCCACTCAGCTCAGGCAGCACACGACCACTCCAAAGTAAGAGACATTGTAGCAAAGTACAATAAAACCATGACAAATTCGTAAGCTTTGGTGACAAAATATATGAATATAGAAGTGTGAAGTGAATGTGTCTCTAACTGAGATGATTCATACTTCCAGATAGATTTGCAACTTGCCTGGTCTTAAATTACTGTTTTCAGGCTGCAACACAAGCAGAACAGATCACAGATAAACTGGTGATAGAACTGAAAAGATAGAACTACAGAAAAATCTTGTGTGGCAGACTTCTGTTTTGATTAGCATTACTTCAATTCCTAGTTTCAAAAACGATGGTTCAAGAATGACACATTTAATACCCAAATTAAGGACAAATTACACACAATGCCCCGTCTATTTTTCAGCTCAGATTTAAACCTCACACTTTGAGAGCCTAATAAATGTTCTAACAACATAATAACATTTCCCTGTTAGTGTACAGTGCTCAAACATTATCAGTGAAATGAAAACAGGGCAGGGTGAACATCTAGTACCCTTGGGTCAGTAAATGTTTCAAACCCAGATCAACTGCTTGTCTTATAAGCCAAGTGTTCCAGCATCTTTTCTCACCTCGATGTTATGTATTGATGTGCAACATCTACATTTTAGCCTTCTACATTTTTCCTTCTCAGTCCTTTTTTTCAATAAGCAAAAAATAACAAATATTTCAATTAGGATTAGCCTAAAATTCTACAGCAAATCTCATACCTAATATAGAAACGTCTTCATTCTTGTTGTCATTCAGTTCACACGTATATTCCCTGTTGGTATATATATCTAACTACCTTTTAAATAAAACTATTGGTAGAATTCATATTACTTCATTCTCAGAGAGTCAAAATATTTTATAACAGAGTCTCAGTTACAATTATTCTATATTTAATATCCTTTCAGCTGTACTTGACACCAACGCATTGCCTGGACAGAGGACATCAAGCTGACCAAAAATCTGTTTTAATCAAAATATAGGCCAAGTTATTATTAATTCAATAGCAAGCCAAATAAAGATAATGGAAGCTACAAAACTATCGTGCTTGGCATGTACTACATGAGCAGGACTGCATAAAAAGTGTTGTTAAAACTGTAAAAGTTTGTTCAAAGTGTGAGCTACATCAAGGTGTCTCACTGTCCTCTCTCATTCTGATCCAGTACTGGTGAACAAAACGATTGCCCTCAGCAGCTGAAGCAATCCTGGAACATTTGTTTTCACACTGGCACCCAGTCTGTGCAGAATCCAGGTGCACAAAGTTTCAGAACCACTTGCAGGCTGGTTCTCTGAATTTTGAATGCCGTGACAAGGGGTTGGGGCACCTTGCACCTGCCTGGCCTGGAGCCAAACCACAAGAGAACACAAAGATCTGAACATCTGCCAGCAGCCCTGAACAAGGTGGTGTCTCTGCACTTGGAACACTCCAGTGGTTAACAAAAGGTTTTCTTCTCCCATATTTAAAGCCCAGACTCACCTCTCTCAACACGGGATCCGTTATGGAACTCAGATTCACAGCTCCTTCGTAAGTCAGGTAGTAGAACACATTCAGGGCCCTCACAGCCTCTGGGCCCTGCTGCTTGTAGCCAAAAATCAGATCAATCCACTGGTGAAGCTGGCAGGAAACAAACTCGCTTTCTAACGCCTGTAAAACAAAAGCACACACAAAATACACAGACCTGAGCTTGTCAAATGATCATCCTTTGATAGCAGCAGAAACGTTTGTTGGAATAGCAGATAAAATGATTTTATGAGTCCATGTACAGAGCAGGCAATGGTATTTTAGACCTTCTGTCAAAAAAAGGTGGGCCCTGTGATAGATGGGTGTCAGAGCCTCATCCCCTACTCCCTGCTGACCAGAAGACCTTGGTTTTTAACTGTTATAGTAGGAATAAGAAAAAAGCAGTGAGTGGGAAGCATTTAGGACAGCTGGGCTATGTCCTTACCAGCTCTCAAGATGAAATGGTGCTTTTCTGTGTGATAGGCAGGGTGAATAATAACAGCAGCAGCATCTGATGCTGACAGGCAGGGAGAAGATTGATAGATTTAGGGGGAAAGGGAACTAACTAGGGATGTTTGGGTACAAATTATTTAACATGCTGGTCTATCAACTTGCTATTAAATTTATGCATTTCTTATCTATATATATCTTATACAAAACTGAAACAGCACTAGGCTGAATCATTAAGCTACTTTTCTGAAGATGTTACCCAATTACAACCCAATCCCCAAGACAAAAGCATCCAAACACTAATCAATGTCTTCCTAATGGTACTAGATAGAGCACAAATATATTAAAAGATAACTTAAAAATCATTGTTGTCTAAAGAGTTAATTCATCTCTCTTAAATCACTAGCAGGACTTGCTTTGTTTTATGCAGAGGACTCAATATATATCTTATTTGAATGAGCAAATGGAACAATGTTACAAGATCTGATATTCTCTTCATCTAAGGAAAGGAATGACATTCTCCTTGTAAAGGAAATTCCTCATTTTAAGCAGAGGAAGTTAAAATTAATCTGAAAACCAAGGAAATCACTCTGCAATTTGCACATGAAAATGATGGGTTTGTTTCATTAACCGATGCCTGAAAACAACATTTAAATTGACACATAAAACCAGCAATTGTCTTAATTTGTGTGGTACACTCCACACAAAAGCCTTAAATATGTTCAAATTAGAGCAAGCTGCTTGATTGTCACTGCAGTCTCATGTCATATTAATGCATGACAAACATTAAACCATACACTTAAATGGCAATTTATATCATTTAAATGTTTACTGCCACACCAGACCATCACTCATTTAAATGTGACTTTCTGACAGCTAATTTCAGTTAATTTTCCTCAATTCACTTAATTAGAACTTTCAATCAAGAAAAGACCTGTATGTATCTGCGACATCATATCATTCTTTTTTTTATTATTATTTTTATTAGGATTCCCAGCTACAGAATTGCTGAAAGTAATCTTTAAAATGAATTAGCACCCAGTTTAGTATCTCTCTGGACCACTGTGTGGAAATACCTTACAAAATATACACTTAGACATGATTTTTTTACTTTTGTCTTTTTTTTTCTTTTTAATTTAAAAAAAAACCCAAACAACATTTAGACACAGACACACAATTAAAACAATAAAAAACCACAAGCGGGTCAATTAAAAATTAATGATTTCAAAATTGTTTAATAAGATAAAACCAGTCAGAAGTCTCATGAGTGTCCATAATCCTACAATGTGCAGCAATAAAATTCTACAGGGCAAATGACAATGATAGGAATTAATTTTCTTGCTATCCTGCTAATAATATTTAACCCTAGAATATACTTTACTGCTATCATTATAACTATTTAATGTCAGGAAAAATAGCATTAAGAACCTGTGATTTTATCTATATATATATAAACACACATTTAATATGTGCAGAGGTTGTTCATATTTTCCTTTTCTTCAAAAGCTAGATTTTTAATGGGTCCTATCACCCTCATGAAGCATTTGGACATGAATAACTAAAGGAATATCACTCTGCAATCTCTTCAGATTTACAGATATATAAATATAACTTTTTCCTAAAAAAGCAAATCTAGAACACTCTCATTGCCTTTCCACGGAGTGGTTGGGAGCCACCCTGAACTTACTTCTCTTTGAAGTTTACAATTATTTTACACTTGTAATTTAGAGAGATTCAAAAGTAGATTTTTTTTTTTTCCCCACATTAGGCCACTTAAAATCTTATTTCTTATTTGCCAAATCACAAATAGAAGGGTTAAAAGAAAAACAACTACATCAATACTCAGGATGCTAAACGATGGACCAAACGTGGCACACAAATTGAAAGGCTGAATGAGCTGCCTGTCATTTCAGGTTCACAGTCAAGCTCTTGCTTGGAGGAAGTGCTTCTGATGAAACAGTCAAAGGAGGAATAATAGTTAACAGTCCATAGAATGATTAAAAAATAAAGTAGACTATTCAAAGACACAAAGTCCCAGGGCACGAGATGCACTTTTTAGTCAGACTAGTATATATACTATTGAAGTATGGGTACTCCTTAAAAAAAAAACAATTGAGAAGTGAAAAAATTCTAATCTGCATAACTACCCAGTTTTAAAGAGGAGGTTTCTTCAAAAATAAAATGTTAGTTAGCATTTACCTCTTGGAAGACTGAGCCAAGGTCACTGAATGCTAAGCACTCAGGATTACTCCAGCGCCTGGGACAGGCAGCGCTCATTAAGGCTCCAGTTAAATATGGCAAGCAGCCACGGGATGCTAGGCTGTCATTTACTGTGTGCAAAGCAAGAAAATCCTCTGAAATGCCCAGCACAATACAGTAATGCTCGATCCTATTGAGTTATTGTGGAATAAATCAGTGGCTCACGCCCAATTGTTAAAGGATCAAACAGGACCATGAACAGACCGGCACACGGAGCCACACACAAACTGTCAGTGCTGTCCACGGGGACACACATTAACTTTGACAAACTGTCCTAGGGCTGATATCTGTTTCTTTAATGAGATCTATTAGGCAGAGACTAAAACACTTGAGATATGCTAAAAAGTACAGTATACAGATGTCAAACACAAACACCTATTAGTAACTTCCATTTCTCCGTTCCCGAGGTAGAAACACTTCAGACATCGACAAATTGAAGCTTTGATCTGACAAGGAAATCTCATTTTTTTTCAGAAATGTATTCTAAATGCACAATATGATGTCACTAAATACATGTAAACAAAACTACTTCTTAATGAACAACTCCAAAATTCATTATTTTATGTGCATCTTTTTCTGAAAGGAATAAATGGAGAATAATTTCCTGCTAGCAGCCAAAGACTAATTGTCAGCCTAATATTGACAGAAACAATTTGGTAAAACATGGTGGGAATGACAAAAACATAAAACGAGCAAGTTAGAAAAGCTTTTATTTCTCCAGTATAAATAATCTAACCCTAAATATTATGATATCTTTCCCCAAACTATGTTATAACCTTGGAATCAGGATTTGTATCTTTAAAGAGACTACGACTGGCTTTTGCCCTGCACTTTTCTTCCTGGTTTAGATTATATAATGATGTAGAGCATAAGAAATGAAGCCTATTACAAATTAATGTATACTGTGCTCAAAACTGGGATGCTCCAGTGCTGAAATTAGATAATTGTATTTCTTTTCACCAGCACAGATACTTACTCAGAAGCAGACCACAAACTCGCTTGCCTTACCCCTATGCTGAGCAAAGTAATCTCAACACAAAGCACGGCTGCAACTCTTCTTTGAAAGACAGGAAATAAGTACAAACTCTACAAAATGTGTTTTACATAGTTAAAATGGAAGTAGAAACTTTCAGGAGTAAAAAGTAGAAAAAGTTTGAAAGGAGAAACTCGTAGGTGAATAATCTTTCCTATTCACCAATTAAAAATAGCCCAAAGCCTGAGGAATACACTACATCAAGTAAGAAATTACAAATCCCAACAACAAATAATTGCCTATTACCTTTAATAAGCTATTTTAGCTCCTCTTTGAAGTAAGGAATTTCCTTTGAAACACTTAAAAATAATCCAGTCTCTTTTTTAACCTTCCACTTGGAAAATATTCAGGTACCAAGAGAAGAGCACGGATTAAGATTTCACTCCCTTTTTTTTAGCACAAACACAATTTTGACAGGAAAACTGCTCCTCCTGAACGTGACAAAGCACTCACATAACTGCAGTGCCAGGTAACTGTTGGAAACTAAGCACGAGTGCTGGCTTGGAAGCATGTGTGCTCATACATACCAAAAAAAAACCCCAACCCCAAAGCAACAAACCCAAACAACTGGAGGATGTTTGCATGTGGAGGCTTTCAGACACAAGCTGGTAATGCTGCCCCAACATTGATATATGACCTTTGTAAGCCACAATGAAGAAGGCTGGTTTTTTCAGACTAATTAGAACTGTTTCAAATTTTCCTGCTAAATATATGATAGGAAGTCCTTTCAACTTTTTTTTTTTTTCTTTTATTCTAGAGTTTCTTTCCACGTCAACCTTGTTCCAATCAAAATATGTTTTGAATTACATTATTTTGAGTCAATATGTGGATCGCGTTTCACTTCTAAGATTTAAAGTCCAAAAAGGAAAAGTTTAGGCTGTTCAAACAAAGCAAGAGCAGCCACTTTGCAGAGAGCTAGTCACATTTACCAAGACTGACAAATTGTTTGTGTGCACCATTAGGTCTAGTTTCTGCAATAGTTGCCAGATTTCCTGTCCTCCTAATAACACATTAACTCTTGAAGTGCTGGCTTTATCTTTTGAGGTTTCTCAGTGTTTAAAAGTAAATTACCAAACCCACTTCCACCAGCAATGTCATTTCATCACATGGGTGGATAGCTGAGGTAAGACAAAATATTAGAAAGATATTGAACTCGGGGCTGCCTTGAAGATATCAGAAGTAAGAGGACAGAGGACGTTATAATAAGTAGAAAACTCCAAGTTCTACCTGAGGTAATATGAATTTCAAACAGGCATCAGAACTCCTTACATGATTAGTGCTTTCTAACTTGCTAAATAACTGTCCTGAGAAAATGCAGAGTTTTATTTACAGTATTTTGTAATTTGTTTTAAACACAAAACACTTCAGAAAGTAATTACTTAACAGCTTATCCCATTTTGCCTGCCTTTTTTTTTTGTTCCAGAAGGGCACTGCCAAGGTATTCTTCATTACTGCTATAAGCAACGTCAGCATTTTACTTTCTCTCTCTACTTGGTCACCAACACCAGCATAAAATAGAAAAACAACTCTGGAAACTATAATCTTAATAAAAAGATTTAACTCAGATGCTTTACTGAAAACAATTGATTTTATAGAACAAAAAATATAAATCTGAGAAGCTCAGACACAGAAAAACCTCTGGAAGAGAAACTTCCCTTCCTCTGCTCCTTCTACTTCTCTCTATTTGACAATAAGATACTAAATAATGAGAAAAAAATTGTAATGAAAATAAGTAAAAATTAGTATAGTAGTGTAACAACAAAACAGAATTTTGTGGCAATTTATATTCTGCATAAGCAGCACACAAACAAAGGAAAACATTTTGCAGCCTAATGACTCAAACTCTTACCTGAATTTATGTCATTCTTATCAAAATAAGAGTGAATGAGTAACACATTTAGCCAAAAATCTTGAGCACTTTTGCATCTTTTGGTGATTTCTCTTCAGTCTGCAACTGTTGTGTGGTAGTTTGAATGGACAAGTCGGACAGCTGTTACATATTTTATAAAATGAAAGCTACATTTCCTTTGAAATTTGTCTTTAATCTCAACTGAAATGTCTATCAGGAATAAAAAGACTTAGAATAGGAAAACTTGCCTTGGAGTGTTCTGAGCTACTCTTTCCATAAAGGGCAGGGATCACCCTTAAAAAAAATATTACTTAGTATATCCATGATAATCAGCAAATTTGGCAGCAATATTTTAGGGCTAAATTGCCACAATTTGCCATGAACAGGATATAGCTAAACAGACCAAATGTTGCATTTTTGTTGCTGAGTTTCAAAGCTCAGACATCTACCTGAGGTGCTAAGAGTGAAAACATTTACACAGATGCTTATCTTGACTTTTATGAGCAGTTCCACAGTATTCAGGGTAGAACAACTTAGAAAGGTGCAGTGAGGCATCCTGGTTTGCCCCATCTCCAAAGCCACCCATCAGAAGACACAAGCATTTGGCTGTTAGAACACAAGGAGAGCAAGGCTTACAACCACAAACTTCCAAAGATGACATTGCAGCCTAGAGAAACTCAGAACAGGTTAAATAAAGCCAGCTCAGGACCCTGAGCAGCACAGTTACCACCTCAGATGCTGAATAAGGGCTGGTTTGCCCCCAGTGCATGTAATTGGGGTATCATTTGCCTTGAGCACCCATGCTGGTACTCAACAGTTACTGAACTATGAACTCACATATTCCACCAGTCATGGCTGTGATAAATATTAGCTTCCCCACTGAAAAAAAAAAAGAAGTGGGCAAAACCTGTCTGAGCCAAGGAGCTCCATAAAGATATTTTTCAAAAGAATGGCCTCTTCCTATTTGTTCATTTTTTCCTCAGTCAAAGGTAGGAAAGATACAGAAGCATTGTGATAGGAACAGAAAAAATGATCAGGAAGTCTTTATTAAAATCCCCTGCATAAGGAATAATAAGTAAAAGCCATAATTAATTACAGTTGTGGAATCACACAAATCGCTACCATTATTCATAACTGTGATAACACTGATGTCTGTGGTTTGTGTTTGCACTTCCCCAGAGGCACACAGAAAATCTAACCACAGCCGGTTAGACCATAACCATTTATTAGTACAAACAGGGCTAAAAGCAAGGGGTTTTAACACCAGGAGGTGTTGCTGATTTCTCCACCTCTCCCCACGCCAGCTCTGCATTTTTTGTCCACATCGCTGGAGGATTCTCTCCTTCAGGAGAGCCAGTCACATCCTGAGGACGAGCCAGTGAAGGAAAACCCCTTTTGAAAGTCACACACAGCACCAAAAGGAGGCAGGAAGCTCCCTCCTCCCTAAAAAATCCAGCAAGCCCTCTCCTAGTTCCTCCAGCACTTGTTTGCATGAAGACTGACAGCCCAGATCTGGAACCCATTACCCCTGGCAGCACAGGCTGTTAACCACACAGCTGACAGTTGGCTCAGTCCAATTAGTTTAAATGAAGTTTTGTGTTAAAAAAAAAAAACAACACACCCACCAAACACCAAAATCCCAGGAGACAGGACAGTGTTTCACCAGGCAGTGTTGTGTACCCATGGAGATGAGCAAGCTGGCAGTGCAGTGGTGTGAGCATCCCATGCCAAGCCAACTTCTCTTTCCACTCAGAAGCTGCTAAATTAATATATTATATATATTAAATATTCCTAGCATAATTGTAATGTGATCCATGGCGAACTTGGTGGATGCAGTGAAGATCATGACTTTTTAGAAAAACATGAACTGAACTTGCATGATCTAAATGGAAAAAAAAAATTATGTTAACAAACACAAAACTACTCTGGGAACAGATTTTTTGGTTAACTATTAGGCTGGGTGCTACCCTCTCATTTAATTCTCAAATTAAAGTTTAAGCCAACACATCCTGTCTGCTTAATGACAGCACAACACACTTCAAACCAGGAGGAACCAGTGATCTTTTCAAACGCATTTTACATCTAAACCGCGAGTAAATTTCTTCAGGTTTACTCTGTAAGCCCTAGAAGTCAACTGTTGCTTTATTTTTGCGCTGTTTCCACAGCTTGCAGCGTTTATAGGGTGCTTTGATGTGTCAATTGTCTCTGCAATTCCCCAGAACTGTGATGATCAACAAGTCCTCGGGTGCATGTAAGAGGAGACAGGAACGGCTGCAAACACTTGGGCTTCAAACCCCCGCGAACAGCACAAGCAAACATCTTAGGAGAGTTGTAGAGACTAATCTAATTTGGCTTTGAAGCCAGTTCTGGGGGAAAAAAAAAAAAAAGAAAAGAAAAGGCGTTCTAGAAAAATTTGTTTAAGATTAGGAAATGGTAGGACAAAAGGTCAAGGAATTTAAAATTTAAAACCCAGTTTAGATGCAAGGCAGGAAGTCATATCAGTCTTGTCATTCGCAGGCTAGGAAGCATTCGAGAGCTTTTGGAGAACAGAGCACGAGAGTTGCAAAGGCAATTAGAGTACCAGCTCCCAAAAAATCAAACGCTTAAAGAAATGGGCACCCGGCACCATGTCCTCGGGTGGCACAAGCGGGGAACCCGCTCGGGGGCTGATGGCACAGACAGCACAGGCTCTTCCTCCTCAGCTTTTATAGAGATGTGCTAAGTGGCTGCTTAGGATGACAACACAAGGTATGTTTGGCAAGGACTTGGGGCTCCTTGAAGTTGGCGTTTAATTGGAATGACAAAGGAGAAGCGTTATGTGACCGTAACAACGGCAGAGAAAGGGAGAATTTGGGCAGCAAGGACATTATCACCTTCTGCATTTAAAAAAAAAACCAAAACAAACCAAAGCACTCCAAACAGATTTGTGGAAATACTGTCTGGAAAACTAAATGCTCTTTGCAAACTTGTCCAACCCCAGCAGGTTCTCGTTAAACATCCAGTTCTGGCATATTCGCTAAGCAAGCTGCCAGGAATTCTGGCTCCGAGTGGCTCCCCTCTGTGGAATACCCGAGGACGAGCTCTGCCACTGTCCCCTGATGGAGAGGGACACTGCCCCAGCCTGGACTGCTCTTCCTGCCCTGCCCCAGTGGATCCCTGGGCTCCCTCCTGCTCCCTGGCACCAGTTTGGCCAGTGCTGGAATTGTAACAGCACAAAATGCTCTTGGGAGGCAGGTTCAATGCCTGGAAGAAATCAAACTGACCACGGATGATATCAGTAAATTGCTTCTTAAAATAGAAATCAAAATTAAAATCCACAGAACGTGTGAAATATCTCTTTTATAATTTTTTTTAACATCTATTTTATTCTAACTTCAGGGTGCATTTTGAGTTTCAACGAGTTTCGTTCATGATGTTTTCTTGCAGATAGTTCAGTTTTTTCTAGATTTTATTCCCTTCATTCACCCAAACTGCTTCAGATTTCCAGCGTGAGAGCTGTACACAGAAAGACAAGTGATATATGGAGTATATCGAGCATGCTCAGGAAATCAAGGCGTAAACACCTCCGAGTGCAACGGACATTCTGTAGCCAGCTGAGAGCAAACTTTTCATAACCTTTGTATTACTCTGCCATGAAATGCGTTAGTGAGAAGGTCGTAGGAGAGGAATACTATTAACATTCCGAGGGTATATGCTGAAAAAAGCATATGGTCGGTTATTAACATTTTAATGAATGAAATGTTTTCAGTTGTAAGTTAAATAAGATGCTAGAAACCCCTAGAATTTTCCCTTATATCAACAATATGTGCATGTTTTTTTCTTCACATAGGTAGTCTAAAAAAAAACCCTCATATTTAGTAATAAAAGAAAAATATATGGCAATAAAACAGTATTGAACTCCCAGCTTTCAAATAACCCTTTATTCAGAGGCTGAGCTCCCTGGGACAGCTCTTCTTAGGACATTACTTCCCTTTAGAACAAGATTTAAAAAAACGGCAACCCTCCCCAAAAAGGACACAATGTTATGTGATGTTTCAACGTAGCAACAACAACCAAACTAGAAGGTTTTGATCACAAATTCCAACAAAACTACGTAGTCTGATGGGGGTTAACACAAATAGATGTTTTTTTTAAATTAAAACCCCATACCTGGGATGTGTGAGCTTTCTTGCACAAGGACACCACCAAGTCCTTGCCCCAAAGCCAGGGGTGTTTAGGACCATAAGGGGCTGATTTACCTCCTCACCATGGCACAGCAAGGGTTTAGGTACCCAGTCATGCCTCTAGGGCACAGCAAGGGTTTAGGTGCCGAGCCCTGCCTCTAGAACCTACATCCACCTCCCGGTGAATTAACAGTGCTTTTAAACAGGCTGTATTTTCACTTCTAACTTTTCATTGGGAGGACAAGCCGCCTTTTTTTTATTTTTTATTTTTTTAATATGCCACGTATATGGCAAATAACAAATAAATACTTTTAATAGAAAACATACTTTTTGTAGTATTGGAAAGAAAAAAAAAAAAAACAAAC
>NW_008591340.1:0-11530 GCF_000691845.1 Merops nubicus
GTCACAAGCTGGAGCACAAGAAGTTCACCTCACCACGTGGAAGAACTTCTTTACTGTAAGGGTTCCAGAGCACTGGAACAGGCTCCCCATGGAGGTTGTGGAGTCTCCTGCCTTGGAGACTTTTCAGATCCGTCTGGATGCGTTCCTGTGTGACCTGCCCTAGACTAGATGGTCCTGCTCTGGCAGGGGGGGTGGGACCAATGGATCTCTCGAGCTGCCTTCCCACCCTTAGCAGACTCAATGATCTCTGGAGGTCCCTTCCAACCCCTAACATTCTGTGAATCTGTGATTCTGTAATATGGACTTGTGAATATATTCATCCATTAATACAGAGAGATAGCTGCTGTTTGCCTTCTTGGTTTGGAACTTTTGAAAAAAATAATTATGAGATATTCCATGACCAATAGAAGTTGTTGTTGATGGCAACAGAAGCTTGCAAGCATCCAGGAGCTGGAAGGTATTCCAGCAAAGCATACATTTTCTATCAGTTTTATTTTCAGGCTCCCAACCCGCAGCTGTTTCATTTACTGTTCTTCCTACATATGTCGACATGAAAACACAAGATTTTTAATCTGCATTGTCAGTTCTCAGAATTTATTTATAGCAATTGCTTCTTGTTTCTTCTTTATTATTTGTTTTTATTAATTGTAATGCTTTTTGGGAAGCCAAAAATGAAGTAAAGAAATTGTTTCCTAGAGGGAGTAAACAGCTGTAGCTAGATGCAGTTTTTTTCAGATACAAACCAAAATGTTAATGAGCTGTTAATTAATTAATGTTCAGTAATTTGTTGGTAACCATTTGTTACAGCCTAGATAACTTTTGTAGAGCTTTTCATGACCATAGTATGAACTAAGAGTTTATTAATTTGCTGTAGCTATGTAGGAAATGCCTGGTTGCCCGTGCATATAACAATTTGTTGTGAGACCAATGAAGCAGGAGGAAAATATGAGAGATGTACTGGAGCCTGGGCTTTACAAACCCTCGTTGCAATGGAGATATATAATTGCAAGTGGCACAGTGTTTCTCAGACACACTTCTGGACAGAAGTAGATTGCTCTGCTACTGCTCCAAGCTGAGCAGATACAAGACAGCTCAGTTCTTACAGCCACATAAGGGTGATGTTTTCAAGCTACCATTTTCTCCTTCAAAACATAGATTATTAGATTGGATACAGAGCTTGCAATAACCATGGCTACATGACACATGAACCAGAGATGTCTTTTGTCCCTTCAGTTGAGATTTCAGGCAGAGGAGTTTATGCCTCCCTACATGGGTCTGTGTTTTGCTGGAGTGATGCCTGTGTTGTTGGTCAGTCAGTTTTGTACGCTCCATGGAAACTGAAGAAGGTATCAGGGGAGGGGGAACTGGGCACTGGAGCTGGGAGGAGGAATCTGAATTTTCCTCCTGATTTACATTCTGACCTGCTGTGGGACCACAGGAAAGTAATTTCACTTTTCTGCTTACTCTTGCAACCTGTGCATGCCTTGTTTATGCACAGATGCACTCTCCCTACATCTCTGAGTGCTCAGGTGCCACAGAAATCAGGAAGGTAGCTGGAAACATAACAAAAGCTGCTGTGAAAAAATAACCAACAAAAACAACTCAAAATCCAAATAACCTCCCACCCAAAACCAAACACTGGAGAGCTGTGAAAAGAACTGGTGAGATATGATCCCATCCAGTCTCCTTGATCACTAGTATCAGCTTGACCACTATGTCTGTCTGATAAAAATCCAGTGTCTCTCCTTCTTTCTTATGGCCCTTTCTCACTCTAAGCCCCTTCTCTTGCTGTTTAAACACAATCACTTATTTCCAGTCTTTCTTCTATAACCCAGAAAGTCTCAGATTCTCCAGGTTCTCTCTCCTAGTCTTGATCTTGTGTCTGGTGTTGGATTTTTTTTTTTATTTTTATTTTTTTTTTATTTTTTTGTGTGTGTGTGTCTTGTAGTAGTGGTGGTTTTGCTATCTTCTGGTTCCTAACCAAAAGGGGATCAGGCCCAGCCAGCATGGGTTCATAAAAGGGAGCTCCTGCTTGACCAACTTGATCTCCTTCTATGACCAGGTGAACCACCTAGTGCATGAGGGAAATCTTCTGGATATTGTCTACCTGGACTTCAGTAAGGCATTTGACACCATCTCCCATGGCATCCTGTTGGAGAAGCTGGTGGTTCGTGGCCTAGACAGGTGGACTCTTTCTGGATTAAAAACTGGCTGGCTGGCCGAGCCAAAAGAGTTGTGGTAAATGGAGTTAAATCCAGTTGATGACCAGTCATGAGTGGTGTCCCTCAGGGCTCAGTTTTGGGTCCAGTCTTGTTTAATATCTGTATCAATGATGGGATGAAGGGATCGAATGCACCCTCAGCAAGTCTGCAAATGACACCAATTGAGTGGGAATGTTGATCTGCTCAAGGGTCAGGAGGCTCTGCAGAGGGACCTGGACAGGCTGAACTGATGGGCCAAGTTCATTTGCATGAGATTCAACGAGGCCAAGTGCCAGGTCCTGCACTTGGGTAACAACAACTCCAGGCAATGCTACAGGCTTGGGGAGGAGTGGCTGGAAAGCTGCCTGGCAGAAAATGACCTGGAGGTGCTGGTGGACAGCTGGCTGAACATGGGCCAGCAGTGTGCCCAGGTGGCCAAGAAGGCCAATGGCATCCTGGCCTATATCAAAAAGAGAGTGACCAGCAGGAGTGGGGAAGTGATTGTATACTGTTTTCAGTTTGGGGCACCACAGTATAAGAAGGACATTGTAGTGCTAGAGTGGGTCTAGAGAAGGGTAACAGTACTCTGGCCTGTATCAAAAAGAGTTTGACCAGCAGGAGTAGGAAAGTGATTGTGCCCCTGTACTCGGCACTGGTGAGGCCACAGCGTAAGTACTGTGTCCAGTTTTGGGCACTACAGTATAAGAAGAACATTGAGGTGCTGGGGAAGGTCCAGAGAAGGACAATGAAGCTGGTGAGAGGTCTGGAAAACATGCCTTATGAACACTGGCTGAGGGAACTGGGTTGTTCAGTCTTGAGGAGACTGAGGGGAGACCTCATTGCACTCTTCAACTACCAAAAAGGAGGTTGTAGTGAGGTGGGTGTTGGTCTCTTCTCCCAGGTTACTAGCAATAGGATGAGAGGAAATGGACTCAAATTGCACCAGGAGAGATTTTGATTGGATATTGGGAAGAATTTCTTTACTGCAAGAGTGGTGAGGCATTGGAACAGGCTGGCCAGGGAGATGGTGGGGGCACCATCCCTGGAAGTGATCAAAAAATGTGTAGATGTGGCACTTTGGCACATGGTTTAATGGTCGTGGTAGTGTTGGGTGATGGTTGGCCTTGATGATCTTGGAGGTCTTTTCCAACCTCAATTAGAAAAGTATAAGGTGTATATCATATCAGACATAAAAATGTTCCAGTATGCACAGGCATACTGGAACTTCTGAAAAGAACAGTTACTAGAATAACTGAGTATGAGCAAACCAGGACATTCTCTTGGAAAGTGCTGAATAATTTTGCTGAAATTTTCCAAGATAGTAACAGTGTGTCCTGAGACAGATGCTTGGCATGGAAAGTCTAAGATGTGAGGTTGTAAGAAACCGCAAACAAGTCTCGTAATGGGTGATGGTATGCAGGATCTCCAATAGGTCAGTGTCCTGCTTTAGCTCGGGTAGGGTTAATTTTCACCAGAAGTTGGGAGGGTGCCACAGCTGAGATAGACAACCAAACCAGTGGATAGGTTATTTGATACCATCATGCCTGTGACAGAAAGGTCAGGGACCAGTGGTAGGCTGGGTGGTGAGCTTATTTCCCTTCAGAGCTAACATGACCTGTGCCTTATATCACTTCTTTATATATTGTTTCATTACTCTTACTGCTATTGCTGTTGCTTATTGCTCCTTTTGCGTTGTTGTATTAAATTCTCCTTATCTCAACCCATGGGGTTTTGTATTTTTCTCCTTCTTGTTCGGGGAATGGGGGCAGTGAGCAACCAGCCACATGGTGCCCAGCTCCTGGCTGGGTCTAAACCACAGCAGACCTTTCTGGGGCAGCGTAGGGCTCAAAGCCATGACCTGAGGTTAAGAGTCTCATGCTCTACCAGCTCCGGCCCTTCTGTTGCAGGTATGACGTCAACATGGTATTTGAATAAGCTAACAGCTGGTTCTGTTGTCTGTGGGGGCTGTGGCACCCTCTCAACTCCTGGTGAAAATTAACCCTACCCCAGTTGAACCAGAACAGCAAGGCAATCATATCCAACAGCAGCATTACACTTTTGGATGCCCTCAGAACTGAAACTTTTTGTCCATTATATTTTTTGGTCCCTTCTTTCATGGCCTTAAACTTCACCACCTTGCCATTGTGTCTGCCAGTGCTACCACTGGCCATTAAGCTCCTGACCAATGCTTCCTTATTTGCAAGAAGTCCATCAGAGTAATTCCCACAGCTGACTTGTTTATCACCTGTGGCAAAAATTGTCTCCAACCCATTGCAGAAATCATGCGATTTCTTCTAGTTGTCTAAAGAATGCTTCATCTATTTTCTTCCATTAACTAGAAGGTCTGGAGAAGATATCCCAAATGATCCTTCTCTGTCCTCTGATTCGTACTCATAGCTAACAGCTGGCTCATCATCTATTTCGAGGCAATGCTACATGCAATTGAACTGCTCTTTTGTGTAGAGCAGAACCCTTCTTCTTTACCTTTAGAGTTTTTATCAATCCATGCCTGCACTCCAGGCATGAGACCTAGCTCGTCATGTCCCTGTGAGCCCAGTGAGGTCATAGCTCTGTAAATATTCATGCATTTCTAGCTTCTGTTCATTGTCCATGCTGCATGCATACAAGTCACTGGAGTTGGATACTTGGTTGTGCTGCTTTGAAAGGGAAAGTTTGAGTCGCTTCCATCATACTGTCCCCCAAGAACTTCCTAATTGCACCTCACATTTTCATTTCCTTTCAGAGTTTGAATCTCATTTCAAGCAGCTGGTAATGAAGGGTGCAGGTACAAGGTAGAGAGAGATGATCTGCTAGTACGCCTGCTGTTGTAGTTGATCAGCCTCACACAATCAGTGTAGTAAGCGCTGCTCTTCAGAGAGATGCAGTAATTTACTTGTTCCTGGCACCAGATGGCAGCAGGGGAGGATTTAATATGACTCTCACAAACCCTATTCCTTCCTGGGTCTTTTGGAGGAACCGAATACCATGGCTATCAGCAACACTTCTACTAAAAGTACCTTTAAGCAGAGGATTTCTGTGATCTGGAATTTCAGTTTGTTGCCTTATGAAAATGCAAATTGCTTTGGTGAAAATAACAACAGGATAATGAGGAGTTTTTTTAAAAAGAGATAAGAAATGAGTCTCTGCCTGAGTTTACGCAGGAAAAAGCAAAAAAGTCCTCTGTCTTCGAGCACAGCTCAGTGCTTCTCTAAGTGCCACATCCCTGCAGATGCAGAACCCCCAGTTACTTCCGTCAGACATGTGTGTGTGAAATTCTGCTCTCTTTGGTATCCTGCCCAAATATTTTGTTCCTTTAAAAACAGTACTCAGCAGGGGTGCTGTTCATCATCTGTGAGGGTGTGATTCTGACATCTTTGCTTGGAGCACACTGCGATTGGTTCCACGGATATCACAGTGAGCTGGATAAGTAAAGTTTACTTCAGTTTAGTTCTTTGTATATGAGAAAAGAATCATAATGAGGAAAGAAAGTAGTTTCTTAGAAAATTTGTTGTAGTAATTCTCTGAAAATGTCCTGTAATAAAAAGGGAAAAAATCACATGGATTGGAGAAACAGTTTACACTTAAACCTTATAAAATAACATTTTAAGTATCTGTTAGATGTCAGCAATTCACATAAGCCATTTGCTTCAAGAAACTATTCAAAACTGAATGTAAACAGCCTGATGGTCAATAGTATTATAGCTCCAAACCATATCTGATAAATATTGAATGATTTCAAAAGAATAAAGCCTCATAAGTATCTTATTGTGAAGAGGTTTTGTGAATAAAGAAGCCTAGAGGGGATTTTTGAAAGACAGTCATTGAAGCTGGTGTTCTGCTTTGTGAATTCCTGTTGAATATCTTAAAATTTGCAAGGATGTGTAAAAAGAGTGTCAGGATGCCTTGCTAATGGGGAAGTAATAATGAAAGAGTGGCAACTATAGTAAAAAAAAAGAGTGTACCTGGAATACATTTAGAAAAAAAAAAGAATTTAACCATCACAAAATAAAGTTAATTTTGATCAGTTCTTTTGAATTTGTAAATATAACTCTGCTTCTCTCCTTTGATGGGGACATGGGAGTCCCTTCCTTGTGACTGAGTTTTCCTTGTTACCTGGTTTTCCTTTGTTCCTGTGATAGATATGAGCAGTCTTAGATTTGCAAGTTCTCTTGTCACAGTTGTTATTATATACTATGTACAGTCTCCAGGTAAAATTCAAGTATCTTTTCAGTAAGATCTATGGTAAAAAAAACAACCAACCAACCAACCAAGAAACAAAAACCACAACAACAACAACAAAAAACTATGACCAGGTCTATCCAGTTGGGTCCAGTTCTTGTCTCCTCAGCACAAGTGAGACATGGACATGCTAGAGCAAGTCCAACAAAGGGTCTTGAAGACATTTAAAGGATTTGGGCATGTATCATATGAGGGGAGGCTGGGACAGCTGGAACTCTTCAGCCTGGAAATTTTGAGGAGCAGCAAGGTCTGGCTACTCCTTGTGGGATGTGGAGCTGGGAGGATAACACAGATGGTAGGTCAGGTGTTGTGAATGAAAGTTCAGTTTCATGGTACCTCAGCATGGTGATCAGGGCAGACCCAGAGATCATGGCCAGGTTCAAACAAGAATCCAGGTTACTGGGCAGCTGTGGTGAGCTGGAGACCAGTACTTCTCTCATATAGCTTAATCAGGATCTGAAGCCCCATGGGGTACACCAAAATGGGGCACTGGGACCAGAGGCAGGGTATGTGGAGAGGCCCCAGGTGAGGATGCCAGAGCCCAGGCAGGAGAAGGTTGGGGGAGGGAACTGACTCTACTCAGAGCAGGAGGAACTGAAGGTCCCTTTCAGCCTCAACTGATGTGTGATTTTTCTGAACTCTGTGGTCTGCACTTGTTAATAACAAGCAGAATCTAATTTCTCATTTTGCAGCAGAGCATACAGGGGTTAGAAAAGGGCTCTTCTGGGAAAGGAGACAGGAAATGGTTTCCAGGTTATTTCTGTTAAATGGGGAGAGCTCAGGATCTGTCCAAGTTGTCTTTCTTTTCAATCAAAACACAGTGAGTGAAGAGGATCTCAGAGGCAGGTCCATGCTATTTAGCAGGGTATTTTTCCTGCTGTACTGATAGACGTGGTGTTTGTGCAATGGGTCATGTCCTGTGCAATGCAGGTGTATGTGTGTGTGTGTGTCTGTGTGCAAAGTACTACACCTTCCACCGGGCAGATACCATGCGGGCAGGAAAGGGAGTGATGTAGAGGAGCAAAGTACTACAAAGAAAGTATTATGCACCACATGGCATTGGGGAATACTGCTCAACAAATGGCTTCTGTGGCTGAGCTGGACAGGAGTAGAGACTGCTTGTGATTGTGCAAGGCACCCAGCTGATTCTTCACCGACTACCCGTGTGCTACTTGTGCTCTACCTTGGAATTGCCCTCGGAGCACTACACTCTGGAGAGCAGAATGGCATGAGTCGAGCCACTTTCTTATTTTAGCCTTTCTCATTTGCCCACATTTATAGCTGTATTCTGTGGTGTAAGTCACTGCATGTTAAACAGAGATGAGTCACTTGACAGGGAGAATACACAGCTATAGGATCTGCTGGGCTATTGGAACAGCCCAGCTGCTCTTCTGAATTGCGTGGAATCAATATTAGTCAGGAAGAAGAACACCAGGCTTTTGAAGTTTGTTCACTACAACCTGGAGGTTTGTTTTCCACTTACAGCAGTGTTCATAATACCAAGAAATCCAACCCCCTGGCATTTAGGCAGATTCAGGTTTTGATAACACTCCGTAGTTCCAAGCAGTGCATTACCTATTTTGAATTATTTTGCAACATGGGGTTAATGCTTTAGATGTGTAAATGTGCTTTTCTGAAGTGTTTGTTTCTGCTGAGATATTTTGACATAAGTGCTTTTGTTTTTCCCTTTGCCAGTATTAATAACAGCATATATCCAGCTGTGTAGAATGAGACCTGTGGGTATCAATTCTATTTTGCTTTGTCTGGTCCTAGTTGCATGATTGCCTTCATTGATTTGGCTATCTCAGCAATGAATCCAGGTTAGGATAATAACTAAGCTCTTTGCTTAGGTTACAGACGAGTACTTGCACTTAGAAGGTATTTGCCATGCATCTGTTTCCATCAGTGTTGTGTGTAATGAGAGGCTTCTACATCCCCGTAAAGCATGACTGATGATGACATCCAACTGGCCTAATTACCAAGAGTGTTTTATATTACAGGCTTGGTTGAATTGCTTTAATTTTCACAGATGCTAGCCATTTGCATCTTTGATTAAATGATTAATTAGAAGCACCAGTAACAGTGCCCCAGAAAGAGTTTTGAATTGGAACATTGCCTTGATGGTACATACAGATACACTTAACAGTTCATTTTGTTAGTGCTGTGCTTCTGGGAGTATTGTTGCTGAGTTCCCAAACTCTGATGAGGTTTCATGCATTCAGAAATTACGAGGCCAGAACTACAATGTGATCAACCAGTTTGGCCTCCTGAATAACATGGGTCATAAGAAAGCTCCAGCTATGTTGTTTAAATTGATGCTTGCTTTTCAGAAATAGGTGCTAGACTGTGTTAAAAATTGACAGCTGAGAACAGTCTATCACAACTCTTCCAGAAATGTCCCAGGAACAGTTAAAAATTTTCACCTCCTTTCCCATCTGAATTTTCTGAAGGCTTGTTACCATCTAGGAAATGTTTGTTCTTGCTACCTTGCTAAATTCAATAGTTCAGCATCGATGCTTTGGTGGCATTTTTTTTTATTATTTCTTTTTGTTTTGTTTCTAAATCAGTATGCTTAGGATTGGTATCATTTAGCCATCTAAAAATTAAGCATTTAACCTAGGTTATAAATTTGGCCTCCCTCAAAGTAGAAAAATGGACACTACTTGGAGGTGATTCTTTCCACTTGTCTGAGCGTGGTTTGACTCTGTGGAGATACACATCCCTTTCTAGTTATTGCAGAGTAAATATCTGTTTTGGCATCTGCAGCCTAGGACTGAATTAAGCATTTTGGTCACAAAATTATGCTTGGACATTATTTCAGTTGGTTATCCTCTATGACCCTGTAGTCTTTTTCAGAGATGTGGGTTTTCAAGAGATCTTCTCTATTCTCTAGGCTATTTTCCTATTGTCAGCATAGCTTTCACTCCTTGTTCTTACAAGTGTGTCTTTGTATTTAGTCACATTAAAACAGATATTATTAGATTTCACCAAGGTTTGTTTCAGTGACTATTCTTTTCAGTATTTAACATTTTTCCAACCTTTACTCTATCTACAGTCCTTCTCCAATATTATTTAATGTCTTTTCCAGGCAGTGGCAAAAATGTTAATTAGTGTAGGACAAAGAATTGATTTTTGCATAACCCCATTAGGACTGCTGTGGCATTAATTTGCAGGTGATTTGCTGGTTCAGTGGCATTTATGATAAATGATGATGAGTTGGATGTTTGTTCATGGTAGCTAGTTAAAAATGCATCCCAGTTATCAAACATAATGAGCTGAAGACTGTCAAGCTTAATTTCAGAAAGAGATTTTCACGTTTCTAGCAAAGGGAACCTCTAAATAACAGTCTTAAGTCAACCTCTACATGAAAGTTTTAAGTCAGCCTAAGAGCCACAGCCTGTTCCCTTAAGCATTTCCCTTAAGAATCTGCGCAAGTGGCATTTAGAATGAAGAGACATCATTTAGGAGAACAAATCATGGGGATCAGTCACAGGTCATCTGAGCCTTTTGTAGTCACTGAAGCAGTTCGAGGCTCTACTCCAGCTCATCTTTGCATAGTCAAAATATCAGGAAAAGCATGGGGTGCAGGTTTATGGGAGAGTAGACCGGTACCAGAGTGAGAAAGGTCGGTGTGGGAAGTCCAAACCTCTAAAATGTCTTCCTTCCATTTTAGATTCTAACTTGTGGCAGGATCACACTGACAACGTCAGAGCCCTGCAGTCTGTTTTCAATAACCTAAGTTCCCAAACACCTTTGAAACTTCTCCATATGTAGTATTATGGAAAATATTTTTCAGCCAATTTGCAAACAACTAGCTTTACAATGCAACTTTTCCAAGTAAACACAGACAAAAGAAGAGACAGAATAACAGAAGACCCGTCTTTATAGTCAGAGGACAGAGTGGTGATCACTGACATCCGAAAGATGGATTTCTTTCCCCTGTTAACAGAAAATCTTCTCACTGCTCAGGCTTATAGACCAAGTGCAAATTTCAGAATTTTTCTAATATGATTGCTTGCACTATCCTGTTTTCATTTTTTTTTCTGATGATATGGAGTAAGAATAATGAAAGATAGAAAATAATGATTAGTTATACATATTAAGAATTTTAAAATGTAGACTGTTTGCTAAAAAGGAGTTCTGCTTCTCAGCAAGGGCTTGCATAAGAACTCTGCTTGTGGGTTTTATTATTAGACAAGAAATGGCGGGAAAAAAGGGAGCTAAAGGTTTTACTATCATGATCAGCAGAAAAACCGCTCTCTTTAGAATATTAGACGAGACATAGTGGAAAAAAGGGGAACTGAAACATATTCAGAGTGTAAAATACTGCAAACTTGCAAGACCATCACATTTTGAGAAAGGGGTGAAAAGTACATTGTGAAGAAGACCTACGGCCTTCCTCCCAGAGACCATCGCCCACAATAGGAAGACCCCTGCCCACAATTTCTGGAGAGAATCTGCGCAAGTGTGAAGGACTGATAAACTAAGTAGCATGCATTAACATACGAAGCGGGAGTAGGCGGGATTAGGTAATGAATATGTATAGGTGTCACATGAATATGTATTGTTTTACTGTGTAAATATGGGATGGCTTACTTCCTCAGGTATGCACGTTTGTGGTGGAGCGATCCCCCGTGCATCTGCGTGCAATAAACATACCTACTTTATAACTTTCGAGTTATAGAGTCTATTTCCGTACGTCACTGAGATACTCTTCTAAGAAGACTGAAAAACTCTACTTGTGATAGTAAGTGTGAGAAAGAAAAATCTTTAGATTGGGCAGAATCTTCTATGTATTTCATTCATAACTACCATATCCATGACTGTGATTATTGCTATTGTTATGTGGTGGTGTTTTGAACTATGTTGACATACTGTCTTTCAAAGACAAGTACCAGAAAAGCCCCAGGACAGTGAATTGTGCTAGGCATTGTGCAGACCCTGGCAAAAAAACCTGACTCTTCACCCAGAGAAAGACAAATAGCTGAGCTGACAAATAAACAGCAATTTAGGAAGCCCAGGAAACAGGTTTAACTAGCATCACTTTGAAAAAAAAAAAACAACAACCTTTTCCAGCTCTTTCACTACAA
>NW_008591340.1:11561-66816 GCF_000691845.1 Merops nubicus
AGTGTTGTGAGATTTGCTTCTGCATTTCAGGATGAGAAATGTGTAAGCTGACTGTGATCTCTGCATCCATAATGAGGCCTGGCTGGGTAGTGTTGGGGAGCTAAGTGTGTCTAGCTCTTCCATCTTTTGAAAGGTTCAAATGGCAGGAGACCTCTTCCTCTTCAGAGAAGGTGCTTTCACCATTTTTTTATGTCCTGCTGGATAAGGGGGTGTGGAATCACAGAAAGCAAAGTATCACAGTTTGGCCAGCTATTTGACCAGGTCATACAGAGAGCTTTGAAAACGCAGCTTTCATCTTCTACTGCTCAGGACTTTTTTTTTTTCAAATAAGAAAAAAAAGGAAGCAATATAACAAAAGCATAAATGTGTTGCTTCAGTGTATGCCTTGCGAAGAATGCTTGTGGCTTGTTATACCACAGAGTTATCATTATTCGCTCTAGCGATGTGGTTTTGGTTCAAAATGCAAATTTTCTCTAGAGAAAGTGCAAACGTTGTGTATCTTTCTTCTTCCTCCTTTAATTGGCAAATGAATAATGCCCAATCTGAAAATGATAGCTGAAATAACTCCTAAATAAATGAAATTGAATAGAAATATTGGAAGACAGCTCCTCTTTTCAATTCTGCAATATGAAGACATTTGAGACTACATAAGAACTATTTTTCTCTCCATGGTGATTCCTTTAATTTTGTACTGTTCCTTGGCAGTGTTTTTGAATACACCAGATTCAATATAAAGAGAGCATTGTGGGAGGTGTCCCTGCTCATGGCAGAGGGGTTGGAACTGGGTGATCCTTGTGGTCCCTTCCAACCCTGACAGATTCTGATCTGTTTTAGCAGAGGACTTTAGAGCCCTAATGGCTCAATGGTTGGACTTGATGATCTTAAAGGTCCCTTCCAACCTAAAGGATTCTATGATTCTATGATTGCTAGAACTAGTGTTAGGCTTTGTGTTTGCTTCATGGACAGGGGTGCTGTGCTTCTTTCACTTATCCCCTGTGTGTGTTTCACTTACCCCCTGCATTTTCTTTCCTGCCTTACTTTTGCAAACAAGTAGAATACTGAAATATGCAGGACTCCTCCTGCCCGTGAAGGAGAGTGGAAGGAATAGAGTTGTATCTTTCTATTTGTGCCAATGACAGACAAAGGAAAAGTCTTGAGTTTGTTGCAGACAAATTGCACTGATAGAGTTGCAGAATAAGGGAGACATTTTAAAAACAAAGATTTTTTTTTGGAGGAGAATATGCATTTTCAATTTGTCAAGATGGAGAGTGTCCATGTAGTTTTTACTACATCTTCTAATACATTCAATTAGAGTAAGAGACAGTAAACTAAAAAATCTGTCTTGCATCCATTTTGATCCAGCTCCGTGATCTACTCAACTGTATTAACCGAAGGGAAAATGCAGAGAGAGACTTAAGGAAAATTTCCATTTCCAATTTAGGGCAAATTTTCCATAGTCATTCTGTACCATGCAGAAACATGTTCGTGCAGCCCAAAAGTTGTTCACTATTCAGTGACTTTTCGAGACTGTAAAGATGGTGTTAGGTTTGCTCTGATTTTTGATAGCCCTGCAGACCTGTCACAGCAGTTGGGAGTCAGCTAACCATAACTGTGTGCAGTACAGTTGTGTGCAGGTGAGAAGGCAAGGCTGCAGCTGTGGAGGTTCAAGCAGTTGGACACCCTTGGCCTTAGCTTGCTCTGTGAGGAGGGATAAGGGCTGTTATGGAGGCTCCGTGCATTCATAAATCCCTTTATGTGTCAGCAATTCCTCCTGTGGTTCCCCACATTTTAGATCATATACCCCCAGATTAGGCTTGAAATAATCAAACCTAAGCATCTCAAAAAATCTTTGTATGTTTTGCCTAGAGCTTCTTTATTAGTTGCTGAAAAATTTTGAGATAGTGAGAATTTGAGTTCATTTTACCGTGTTCCTGCTCAGTGGAGTGTGATGCTATTACTTCTGTGTTGTTACTCTCAGAGTAGATTTTGGGGCTTTTTACACCTTTTTTACACCTTTTTTACACCTGACAAGCACCGAGCATCACAGGTGATGTTAGGACTGCACATTTGGCTGGCAGTTTAGGGCTGGCAAGAGAAGGATTGTACCATCTGGTCTTGAGAAGTGCTCCGCATCTCTAGCAAGACATTGGATAAACTCCAGTGAAGGTCACTGGAGAACTGATGCTGCTGAACTTTACAGCAGAATTGCCTGTTGCATGTGATTTCATGTGCATAAAATATGAACATTATCTGTGGTCTTATCTAGACTGTGGAAACTTCTCAGTGTTGCCAGAACACACATGAGGCCCCATGTGTGCTGGCTGCAGTGAATGCTAGAGGAGTCACATCAAATGCAATTTTACCTCCTATTCTTTCAGAGGTAAAAAGGGATTATACAATATAAAGATATGTGCCCCTGTTGCTGGTCTTATTATTCCAGTGCTCTTGAAATATTTCATTAGTATTTGAGCAGTTTCACAAACTCTCCATTGTAGAAACAGTATTATATGCATTTTTTTGCTTATTCTTTTCTCCTGCAGATGGATAACTTGATTCAAAGTTATTAGAACCATAATGCTGTCTGGTAAGCATTACTGATCAGATAGTGTAAAAGACATCTTATATTTCTTACTTCACCTTTGTCTTTTTTTTTTAAACTCATAATCATTAGAGTGAACTGAATATGATTTTTAAAATTACATGGAAGAAAAATTATCTGATTACCCAAATTACCCTTCACAACAAAATCTCAAAACCAGTTCTAGATTATGAGGGGCAAGGGTTTTTGCTACAATTGAGGAAACAGCAGAGATGGCTTTTAGTGGCACTGCTCTGTGGTTTGTGGTACACTGTGACATGGGAAAGGCATCAACAAGTAGTAAATTATATTAGAAGGTAATATAACGCAAAATTTCTTCAACAAACAGATTTTTTTGCATGAGGGTGGCTGAATTACTCACTCACCCTGTCTAACACTTGTTAGTGTGTTGAAACAAGCAACATGCAGACACATTGCTTGATATGTGGCATTCTTTGTTCAGTATTAGTATTGCCTCAGTGCCCCAACATGATGCTATGGGGCCCTGTGGTTTTGCAGCTGTCATCTGTCAGAGGCAATGTGCGAGTGAGATCTTAACCTTTTGTGATCAGAAATTGTCTCATGGTGTTTTTCAGAAGAAAAGAGATCATACCAATTCCAGCTGGGCGTAATCCACTTACCCAAGTCATCCTGCTAATTGAATTGTGCATGTCATTCATTGCTTTCTCCTATAAAATTTTGTTGCTAAACACCATCATTTCAGTGGTGAATAATGCAAGCTCTGTGGATGAGTTGTTGCAATTCAAGTAGAGCAGAACAGAAAGTAGTGCTTGGTAATTACGTAGCCACAACTATTGTTGCTATTAAGATGTTGCTCTGCTGTCTACCGAAAGGAATGCAAAAGTTACAGAGAGAAAGGAGAAAAACAGATTTTTCATTTTATGTCAAAGCTAGAAATTTTTTTGTCATGGGAAAGCTTTTCATTGTACCTGGAGAGACACTGAACTTGACAGGGTGAATACAAGGCATTTAGGTAATCAAGCAGAAATACAGTTTAACTATCCCTTGGTTATTCTATCAGTGGGTGGTATTGGCAAGAATCTGGAGCAAGGAGACTTTTGCAGTGCTAACTGATTTGAAAAGGGTTTTTTTCAAAGTGATAATACATGGTAGTATAATTAATGGTAGTACAAAGGAGGAAGCTCCTCTGAAAGTTTAGTACTTTATAAATTTGCCATTTCAAAAAGAAAAACAACAAAACCCCTTCCACATGTATATATCATTTTGCAATTGGATAACTGATGAGTTACCCTGTAGCAGAATCATTTTTTCTGTAGCCTAAATCCCAAGGCTGTCTGTTTTATACTTAAAGGGAAAAAAGAATTAATGCAGCTATTTTTTGTGGTTTTTTTTTTCTGGATTCCTTTGGAAGCCTGTGACTCACACCTATCCAGCTATTGAGCTATCACAGCTAATGATCTTTGATTGGTTTTATTGTTTTGCCTACTGAGAGCAAAGTTTCTGGAAGAGAAATGAAACTTTCAATTCTAGTTCTTGGTGGACCTGTTTGTGAATTTTGGCTCTCATTCTGAATATGGGAGGCTTTTTCTTCATTCTTGCATAACTCTATACTAAATTTGAGCAAAAAACCTCACGAGAAATCATCTCATGTGGTTGCTCAGATTTATATATGAGTAACTTCTATGGAGTTGCCTTTTCCTTTGGCGTGAGCAGTCCATGAACTTAGTATTTGTTGTGGGGATGATGTGCAAAAGAAGCAATTGGTACCAGCTGGCGAATACTGCTCAGGCTTGTTGTGTACAGCATACTCACCCACTGTACTATGTTCCTAGAGGATTATGAACATATTTTAATCCCCACTGTGTGGAACTGGATGGCTTTTAGATACAGCTGGATTCTCCCCTGGCTGATGTATGGAAATAATGTTTCTCAGTGATACAAAGGATCCTTCTTCCAGTGAATAATCTCAGAGGGAGCTGGTGTTGGTTGTATCAGTGCCCTGTCTCAGGGCCCACAGTTTAACTGAGGAACATAAAAACTGTGAACAGCTGGAAGTGGGATGTTACATATTAACATATTCTCCCATTCGCTTTCTTCTTTCCTGCTGTTTTCTTCATGATCTGTATTGAGTGTTGACAGTGGTGTGGTTGCAGTTTTCTGCTGCTACCACTCGCCCACTGACAAACTTTCTACTGTCAACAACGATGAGATTTTTGCTGGATTTTTAGTGCATCCTGCTCTAAAAGCAGCAGTTTCTTTTCAGCTCACTTTGGCTACCTAGCAGTTGAGAAGTCATCAAAGAAGCTTACTCATATGGTAGTGCACACATGTGTTTGTGTGGTGCTGTTCTCAAGCTAATAAGCTTTGTTTCTCATCAGGACTTTGTAGTTCAAGCAGGTTTAAATCATATTTATTTGAGTATGTCCTGAAAACAGAACAAATCTAGTGACCAGATTTATGTGTGAGGTTAAGACAAAGTTGCAGAGTTTGACTACAGTGTCCACATATGGAGGTGTGACCACAATACACTGCAAGCTTGAAGCCTGTGGGTGGGACACAGAGAAAGGTGTGCTTGTGGATGTACACTGAAGTCAGATGACGGGGTCTCAGTGGCTGTTTTATGTAGCTTGCCTACCACAAAGGTTAAGGCTACAAGTCTGGCTAGATGCATCTTTAAGTGCCTTGGCCCCATTAGGGTTAATATCAAATGGGCAAGCTGGGTTTCACTGCTTGCCTTAGCTTTCCCATCTGTAAGTTACCACTTGGGATACCCACTTTCTTACCTCTTGTCATGTGTTAAACATTCATTATGCACTAGCCTTAAATAGTGTTGAATTAAGAAAAGATAACGGACTGATTAAACCAATAGTTTACCTGTGTAACACTGCTGCATCATTTTGGGCAGCTAGGTCTTCCCTCAGTATTTGGTATCTCAAGGATTACAAGAACTTAATTCCTTTATAGTTGTATTTGACTTGTTATGTTTTAAAATGAATGAAGTACAAATTGTACCTCTTTATTGAAATATTCACTGCATCTCATTTTGTTGCTGTTGCAGCAATCACTGAAAAGAAGAGGGAGCAAAGACCTACCAAAGTCAGAAAAAAAGTCACAGCAGACACCAACAGAGGTATGTTGTAGGAACATTGGGTTCTCACGTGGAGGCTTGGGGGACACTGTGGAAACGATGTACATGATTTGTAGACTTGCACTTTGCTTCCATGTTTCCTTTGCTCTTTGTTTTTCCATATGCTGTGAAACGGAGACCTCTTACTCCAGATCTGCAGTCAGACAACATTGTGTCAAGAACAACCTAAACAAACCGCTGGTGCTGCAACAGAACCCACCAGCTTTCATGTACTCTGTATTTTAGGCAAAATAAGTAAATGGCAGCACCAGTGAAACAAGATTGTAGGCCCTTTGTGTGCTGACTTTAGAATTTTTGAACACTGTAAAGTCTATTAGTGTTGCAAGCCTGGGAAATATAAGGATTTTTTACAAGCCCCCCCAAATTCCACAATGTATTTTCTGGAGACTGTGCAAATTTTAGTTCCAAGTAAGATAGTATTTTCTCCTTTTTAAAACTTAAGTATTTATTTCCTTTTCTTTAATTTTTTTTGTTCAATGAAAATATGATTGCAGAAAAACCTCTTAGCATCTAAAGCTATGTACCTGTGATTGTCAATACTGAAATTTAAGATCATCCGCTGGAGGTCTCTTGTTTTACATCAAGTTTCTTCAATTACTACTTTTTCTTTTTTCTAAGGAGGACAATGAAGACCTGAAATGCCAGCTACAGTTTGTCAAAGAAGAAGCAGCCTTGATGAGGAAGAAAATGGCTAAGATCGATAAAGAGAAAGACAGATTTGAACATGAGCTGCAAAAATACAGATCATTTTACGGGGATTTGGACAGTCCCTTGCCAAAAGGTGAAGCAGGCGGGCCACCTACCACAAGAGAAGCTGAACTCAAGCTTCGATTGAGACTCGTGGAGGAGGAAGCTAATATTCTTGGGAGGAAAATAGTGGAACTAGAAGTAGAAAATAGAGGACTGAAAGCAGAGCTTGATGATTTAAGAGGAGACGATTTCTCAGGGACCGCTAACCCACTCCTGGGAGAGCAGAGTGAATCCCTGTCAGAATTACGACAGCATTTGCAGCTAGTAGAAGATGAAACAGAATTGCTGAGGAGAAATTTGGCTGACTTGGAAGAGCAAAACAAACGCATAACAGCTGAGCTGAACAAATACAAGTACAAGTCTGGGGCCCACGAGAGCTCTAGGCACCACGATAATGCCAAGACCGAAGCGTTACAGGAGGAGCTGAAAGCTGCACGGATGCAGATCAACGAACTGAGTGGCAAAGTCATGCAGCTCCAGTATGAGAACAGAGTCTTAATGTCCAACATGCAGCGCTATGACCTGGCCTCTCATCTTGGGATCCGGGGCAGTCCCAGGGACAGCGACGCAGAAAGCGACGCGGGGAAAAAAGAGAGCGATGACGATTCCCGCCCCCCTCACCGCAAAAGGGAAGGCCCCATTGGCGGGGAGAGCGACTCCGAAGAGGTTCGCAACATTCGGTGCCTGACACCCACGAGGTCTTTTTATCCCACGCCGTCTGGGTGGCAGAAGAGCTTCACTGACAGGCAGCAGATGAAGGACATTCGCTCTGAAGCGGAGCGGCTGGGCAAGACTATAGATCGCTTGATTTCTGACACGAGCACCATCATAACAGAGGCGAGAATTTACGTAGCTAACGGGGACCTCTTTGGGTTGATGGATGAGGAAGACGATGGCAGCAGGATACGTGAGCATGAGCTTCTTTACCGGATCAATGCACAGATGAAGGCCTTCAGGAAAGAGCTCCAGGCTTTCATCGACAGACTCGAAGTTCCAAAGTCTTCGGATGATCGAAGCGCAGATGAACCTTTGTCAGTGAGTCAGGTAGACTTTTACTTATTACAGCCTACAGGTAAAAAGGCTCTGCCAAGTGAATTAAGCCTCAAATTTGACGTATGGCACGTGAAAATTCTTTATTCTAGACAGTGGGCAAAAATCACTATTTCCTAAACTATTTAAATCTTCATTTGGCCATGTGAAACCTTGTTCTACCAATGGAGCTCTTTGTGAACGATGAATAAGTCTGGTCTCCTGAAAAGTAAAAGAATTATGCTCTAAGAGGTGGAAGTTTTTACTTCTTTCTGGCTTCGCAATTGCATTTGCCAGAGTTGTGCCTTCATTGCCAGTAAAGGCAATGCAGACAGCATTTTTGGCACATAAATGAACAGGATTGTTTTCTTTGTGGTTGGATTCCTCTTCAATGAATACAAAGAATATCTTACTAATTTTAAACAGGAGGAAGCATTAGATTTCCAAAATTATAGAGAATATGGCAAACCACAGAGAAAAACAAGCCATGCAGATCTCCTTTACAGAGACACAAAGCCATACTGTAGTGTGAATATCAGAATTGCTGTAACTGATTGTGCCTTGTTGAAGGCCTACAGGTCACTGCTTACATGCAGCAGTGACTGGCATCTCTTGTGTAGTTCATTTTTACGCAAAAGTGTTCCAGAGAGGTTGTGGGGAGCAAATTCTTTCTGGCCTCAAGATTGTTTGCCATGAAAAATTAAAATTACTTGCCCTTATATTACCATGCAATCCTATAGTTGGCAAATCTTGTTATTGCTCATGGTATTATCCAATGTTTTAGTAAGTGTCTGGCTTTGTTAATTTATTTTGTGCTGTCCTGCTAGTTTACAGTCAATGTAGTTGCCAGGTGAAGCTGAAAGCTATTATTTCTTATTCCTATGCTGACTAATTAGTCTTTTGTTTCCTTGTATCAGAAAGTCACAGACGCAGTGAGTTTAAAGCTAATCAATTACTATACATGTATTGCATGAAATCAAACAGAAATGGCATTTAGCATGCTCACTTTCTGATCTAGTAATAGCTCTGAGCTTGTAGAGCTCCCATTAGCTTAAAGGCAGAGAACTGCATGAACTTGCACAAATTGAAAGCAAACTAATTAGTATTTTCTCTAAACAAATAGCAGCAATAGTTAAATTGGATATTTCAGGGCTTGACCATGCAGAACTCCTGCCGAAGTCAATGGGAGATGGGCACTTGGTCCCTCCACAAGCATAGTCTGATTCACTATTTTGTTGGAACTTTGGACTTGCTATTCCATTAATTGACGGTTCTCTTTGTCTTTGTATTTACTTTCCCAGATGTTCCAGCCTATCATTTTACTTATTCTCATCCTTGTATTATTTTCATCCCTTTCATACACAACAATATTTAAACTTGTCTTCCTTTTTACACTGTTTTTTGTACTGTAAGCCATTCATCATTTATTGTTCATTGTAGTATTATTTTCAGTTTGTTTATTTTGTCCACCCTCCAAGATAAGAAGTGCAAGAGACATAGTTTCTGTAATAACCACTGCTGTAAAAACACTGAAGACTACTTGTTTGCCAAAACCAAAACAAAACCAAAAAAACTGAAAAAAACCCCATACCAAAAAGTCACCCAGTTGAATAGGAAACCCAGTCACCATGGTGTTCCAGGTAAGCAAACAGAAAATGATATTTTTCACTTTGTCTGGTTTTATCATTTTTGAATAAAAATTTTGTGACTGGAACCAATCTGATATTTGTAATTTGCACCAAATCTGAACCAAAGCAGAAATGCAGAGTAGCTGTGAGGCATCTGTTCCTTTCTTCTTCCTGCTCCCAGAAAAAGTGTTTATATTCTAGCCACATGTGAATAGTAAAACCACATTATATGTGTATTCTGCAATTGTCTGTCACAGCTTGGATATATTTTGCATGATTGTGATGATAATGTTTTTCAGCACTGTATTACCTGGATTAGACACCACAGAAGGGACAAAACTAGAATGGTTGGTATATAGAGCACTCTATCTGGAAATGTGGCAAGGAGCTGGAGCCCCTGAGAATGAGATGCACAAGGAGGAGGTACTGGAGTAGGCAAGGGATCTTCTGAGAAGCATAGGCTGGCTGCATTCTCTCTCTGCTCCAGAGAAATGGCCACACCACAGTCTGACTTGAACTGAAGAGAGTGATGCTAGTCACTTCGTCTGATGTCAAATGTCTTGTCCTAACAACCTAGTTTATCAGATAACATTCTCCAGTCTGTAGATGCCAGGACTCTGCATTCTCTCTTCAGGTTTCAGAATGAGTTCTGAATGAACGTGGCAACTCTCTGACTTGCTGAGTGACTCCATTCTAGCTGTGCTGTTGGTAGTGAGTGACCATCGGTGAGGGAAGGTTGTGTACACAGGTGTGCATCAATATTCATTGAATATTTCTGTCTTGCCTACAAGAGGCTTCACTGAGAGCACAGGCAACTCATGATCGTTCCGTCACACTGAACATAGGCAGTTTCTACAAACAGTAGATCTCCCACCCTGAAAACCTCATCTGAACTGCCCAAGGGAGCTCAGTTTTCTTTTCTGTTTTATTCAACCTGTGTTGAAACCACCGAGTCCCACACAATTCTCCAAAGGTGTTCATTTACAAGCAAGTGTATTAATGACATTATTTTGTGCAGATGCCACGATAAAAAAAAAATAATCTAGTAATAAATAAAACAGCTGTTTTTCTAGCTGGCAGTAGGGATCCCCTTCCCTTTGATTTATCATGCTAGTACTCTGTTCACTTAACTCATTGACCAGTGAGAACAGTTTATCTCCATGCCTGGGTTTTCCTCTGCTAGTTGAAGTGCTAGCGAGACGCCATTTTGAGGGCAACACCTCGGAGGGAAGCAGAGGTTGGGCAATAAAGTTAGTTCTATGAAAATGAAAAAACAGTAAATTCACAATATTCAATATTAAACTAAGCTTGCGTTTTTCTCCTTATCTAGCTTTCCCTCAGCATACTCTGCAGGTATAGTATTGATTAGTTAAATCACTTAACCTTAATTTAATCCAAATACTTCTTATTCCTACTAGGGGACATTTCTGTCTTTCTTTATTTTGTAATAGTAGGTATGTCTATAGGAAATTATAATCTGTGTATATGAGGTTAATAGATAGCCTTGCCTGGTGAGAAAATCAGGCCAAAAGTAATTTTGAGGAGCTTCTAAGATTTTCTAATTTGTGGTCAGTTGCCTAAAATTTAAGTTCCACATATTAGAAACTATTATGGCAAGATGTGGTCAAGCCTATTATCCCTTCACCATGAATTTCTGTAACTGTAAAGATAGTTTTCAAATTATTGGGATAAGGTGCTTTTGCTGCTTTTCTCTCAGCAACTGCTGTAAGAAATTTTTCAGTAACTGCTTGAGAAATATTTTTTTTTCCCCATGGATTTGCAATTTGGGCATTAAAAGTGTTATCATTTGAGGATTAAACTTGCCATATCAAATCTTAGCACAAGACCGATTTTTTTTTAGTTTCTTTTTTAGTCTTGCCCTTGGGAGAAGAAAAGATCATCTGGGTTTTCTTAAATGTTAACTGGCTTAATCCCCTACAAGAGGAAAAAAAATTTAAATGTGACTTAAATAGGCCACATCTTGAGTACTGTGTTCAGTTTTGGGCACCTCAATACAAGAAAGACATTGAGGTGCTGGAGTGGGTCCAGAGGACAACGAAGCTGGTGAAGGGCCCAGAGCACAGGTCTTATGAGGAGCAGCTAAGGGAATTGTGACTATTTATTTTGAAGAAGAGGAGGCTTGGAGGAGAGACCTTATCACTCTCTACAAGTACCTGAAAGGCTGTAGTGAGGTGGGTGTTGGTCTCTTCTCCCAAGTAACAAGTGATAGGATGAGAGGAAATGGCCTCAAGTTGCACAAGGTGAGGTTTAGGTTGCATATTAGGAAAAAAAATTCTTACTGAAAGGGTTATAAAGCACTGGAACAGGCTGCCCAGGGAAGTGGTTGAATCACCATCCCTGGACATATTTAAAAGTTGTGTAGATATGGTGCTCTGGGACGTGGTTAGCAGTGGACTTGGCAGTGTTACATCAGTGGAGAGATTCAATCTTAAATGTCTTTTCCAACCTAACCGATTCTATGATTCTGTGGTCTGAAGTTCTGGGCTTCTAGGTTTTAACCTACGCTTGTGTATACCTTTCTTGTATATAATAAAGATGAATATAGAGATGAGTATATAGAGATTTGCATGGAGTGTATCAGTAACAGTACTACTGTAAAGTAGTAGGAAAGTTTAATACACTGAATTCATCCATTGAGTACATCTTGGAAGTAACTGGGAAAGATTTGTTTCTTTCTCAGCAATCAGATAAAGGTGAGGATGAACCTCTTGAGTCAAAAGGTGGAGATAACATCTGCACAGGACTTGCAGTTACAACCCCATTGATTTCTCACAGTGTGTGTTCTTGCATATAGCTGGAGCTTTCCTTATCTTAATTCTGTCAGACATCAACAAAGCAAATCAAAGCTGAGAACCTTTTGGGACATTTGGGGAGCTATTGCACAGGCAATTACTGAAAATCTGAAATTAAAGCATACCAAAGCATACAAAACGATTTTAGAAGCTCCCTGCAGCCTTTGAATCTGTGATGAGCAAAAAGAATGGTGAGGACCCCTTTAAACCCCAGTACAGAGAAATCTCAATGAGAAGTGTTTTTCATGTTCTTCAGCATTCAGTTTGAAGGGAGTGATTTGAACTGCTTATCTGTTTAATACCAGATACTACAGGAAAGTTCACAGCCCTCCACTTTTCCACTATTTTAAAAGCTGCTGAGCTAGCTAATCAAATCACTATGGACATCTATCCATAGCCAGAAGATAACATCTAGCCAAGGAAATAAGTGTCCTGCATCTTGCTAAATTAACATAACCCTGTCTCACAAAGAAATGCAGTAATTATACTTGCCAAGAAGGGAAGCACATTCTCCCCAGTGGTGGGCAAAGTCCACCTCACAGCTGAGTGAGCAAATGCAGCTGAACACATCCACATCCTCTCGCAGGAGTGCGTGGGAGTCGGGCAGTGCAGGGGCAGAGAGAATACTGCTGATTCACTCCATTCTCTCTGCCCCAAAGCCTCCAATTCCGAGGAGCCAGAAGAAGAAGAACAGAAGATTTTGCTTTTTTGTGACAACAAGCTGGGTATGCCAGCTGGATATACCTATTGATTCAAATCTCACTTCAACCAACAGTAGATTCACAGTTCCCATTTTCTAATATTCTGGGAAAATATGAATATTCTGGCAAAAATGTAATGGAATTTGAACCCCAGGTTTACCTTAATTTTACACTTCTATGAAAGATTAAATTTCAGTTTCCTGTGTTTCCAGGGAATTCATTCCATGTTCATTCAGAAAGAAGAGATCTTGCTTCTACAGATCTAACTCAGACATTTTTACACTTACATAAATAAGCAGTAATGCCAATTATTTTTTTGTCATTTAGAATATACACATTTTTTCCTTTAAAGCAACCAGATAAATTCAGTTAGATTTGTTTCTTATTTAGAGTCATCTCTGAACACCCTTACAAAATACCTCTACAAACAATTTTCTTTACTGTTGTTATTAGATGGTCATCAACTACTGTTGATACTTACCCATGATACTAAAATGATCATCTTCTCCAGGATCAGAGATATCTCTTTCAATCAAAAATATCCATGCCTGAAGCTCCAGTTAGAGATAGACTAAGTGTCTGCTGACACATGTCAGCAGTGCTTCAGAATCAAAACTAGAAGAGAGCAGGTGTTATAGTGCAGAAATATGCCCGGCAGTTGGAAAATAGAAAATTGCCAAAACCATGGCTGTCTAAATGTGTTATAAAAAGAGATGAACTGCACATGAACTTTGGGACTTGTTTACAAAAACAAGCAGAGCTTTAGGATACTAGATGCCCTTCCCCTTAATCATCCCAGAATTTGATAGGTGAGTAGGAGACTTCTAAAGGCATCAGTATCAGGGACGTAATTCTCATTGGCTTACATTTCTGTCTCTGATTTAATGCCAGGGGAAGTGATATTCAAACCCAACTTTTGCCATTACACATGCAGTTGCCTATGGGGAAAATTACAGTGGCTCTATTTAAAGTAAACATCTAAAGTATCTGCCACCGATTTCCAATGTAACCTTGGAGAAGTGACATAACACTTTGTTAGCTCTCTTTCTCCTCTAAGTTATATACTACTGCAGAATTGCACAATGGTAAGAGCAGACAGAATTTGTATTCCCTTCTGCCCATTTCCCAGTGTATATATCCATTCCTGAGATGTGTTTGCCAAGATTATCAAGGTGTACAACATTTTGCAATCTGATGCTGTAGGTGGGTTAGTTACAGTGGCAGCAGTGCTGGTTTTAATTCTTTTTACCCAATTTACATAGACATAGAAAAATGAGTGTGCCATAACCAAGCTAGTATAGCAGGACTGAAGATGCTCCAAAATGATCTGGAGAGCAGGCTGTTAAACAGAATACACATTACTCTGAGTATATAATCAAATTATAGCCCATGCTGAAACTCATGCTCTTTTCAGTCTTGCATGATGAAGAGAAACTTGGCAGAGTGCTTGTTTGAAATGCCCTTGCACCTCTTTTTGTTGAGGTGCTGACTTTTAGCACAAGCAGAGCAGATAACCAGGTATGGGCAAAGTATGCTTTGCCTGTGGAAGAAATGTGTTGGATGCAACAAACCTACAATAGCTTTCCTGCTTATTTTGCCTGTGCCAGAGGCCAGAAAGCCACGTTTGCTCAAGCACTGAACCTGGGTTTTTAGAGTTCGCTTCATGTTCTCTTTGTCTCGACTTTTCTCTGCCTTTCCCATACTAGGTTGAGTTTAACCTTTAACCTGTGTTTAACCAGCTCTTGTCTCCTAATGAGCCCCTCAGTCTCCTGCTTTTCTCATTCCTCACACTGACACAAATGTAGGGTTTTGCCTGAGTGAAAACTCAAGCCTGGGATTTAGTCCATTGTTTTCTTTACATTTATTATGGTTTTCCTTAAAAGAGTCCACAGAACAAGATGAGGAACATTGAGTTAGCAATATTAAAGACACAAGAATAATAGCCTATGCTGCTAGATAAGAGTAGAAAAACATGTCTTCGGAGTCTGCCTTCATTTGCAGTGGTGCAGCTGTGCTGGCTTTGAGGAGCAGGCAGTGCTGTGGCACCCAGCCTGCAGCTTGGGCCCAGTCCTGCTCCCAGGCAGTCGTGATTTGCTCCCAGCCATGTCAGCTGGCGTGTTGAGATGTAACCTCCCAAAAGAAGGTCACGCTGTTTCTTTATGAACAGGAAACCTTTAAATCCTCAGAGCTGGGGATTTTCTTCAGAGCCATTCAGTCGTGTGCTTGGGCATCTCTGTTCAATTTTGAGATCATCTTTGAAATTTTCATAAATAGCCCAAGTCCTATTACTTGTGTTACATAGGAGCAGAATAAGCACCCCAGTATTGTATTCACTGAGGCTTATAGCTAGACCATAAAAGGAGAAAATATGTGTTTTCCCTGAAACCTGCTTTGGTATTTACTATGAAATGCGACAGAGCTAAAATCTATGCTGTGCATGGATTTTATCACAGACAAACCCTTACTGTTCTAAAGAAAAGGGTGCTGATAAAGCTAAGGACATGTGAATCCTCTTCTCTTGTCCTTCATCTCACTGATCCTCTTGTCATCAGCTGCTCTGCCCACAAAAATATACATTGCTCCTGCTTAGTGCATTTGAAGACACCCTTCTGATAGCAGAATTTGACCATAATTTTATGCTGCATGAGTCAAGTACTTTGTGGCCTTTCTCCAGGTACACGTGGTGACAAATGTTCCCTGAAATGTAAATTTTCTGACTACAGGTGGCCTCAATTGCTGTCCACAGACCCATCCAAGCAGAAGTACCCAGCAGGGCAGTGGTATGTGTGAAGCTTCTGCCCAGGGGTCTCTCACGGTATGCCAAATGAAAGCAATTTTACACACAGTGCAGCAAGAGTTACTGTGGTGGGCAGAGACACAAGGAGCAAGCTGAGTGCCTCGTGCCAGTGGCTCAGCAGGGGGAGCAGCTAAATTTCACTATGCTGGCTTCAGGGTCTCCTGTGGACTTTCACTTGCTGAATCATTTTTGTCACATATGCTCCCTTCCCTGACAACCTTTACGATGGGCATTCACAGAGCTTTAAATCCAGGCCGAGGTGGTTTTGGACCTTCCTTGATAGCCTTATGCCAGGGAAGAGTTTCCCTGTGCAAGGGAGATTCTCCACCCAGTTTCAGTTGCTTTGCTGAGACTCCAAGTACCTTAACAGACTGGAGAATCTGATCCAGAAACTTTATAAAGTAGCAGAAATATTTGGGTATATCCCAAAGGAGCCATTATCAGCATTCCCAGAATGCAAGACAGTAGGATTATACAGTGCCAAGTAATTCTGCACTTCATAAGCATTAACATACTTAGAATACAGAAAAAGATTTTAGGGGAGTGGTTTGCTTTTAGCTCTTTAGGATAGCTGTTAAACAGCAAAACTGCTCCTTTAAATAAACTCCCTTCACAAAGCAGTTCATGAGCATTGAGTTGCAAAGCTCAAAATCATCAGACTGAAAAATATAACTCTGAAAACTGAGTCTGGAAGGCAGGAAAGAATCTTCCTTTACAACATGGACGCTAATAAAAGAAACCTAAAATTGCCTATTGTCATAGCTTTAATATTAACACTGTCTGCCTTGGCAAGCTTTAAAGACTGGACTGCACTCTGAAACCTAAAAATGTCCTGGACTTGGAGTTGTTTACACAAAATATGAGGAGATATAATGTTACAGAGCTGGGGGCTGGAAGAGATGGCTTTAAAACCATCCTCCATCCACTGACGTCACGTGGAAGCCAGCTGCGGGGATGATGCTGAACGGAACTGTTTTTCAGTTTGCAAAAGTTGTGGAGTTATTCAAGGAGAGTTGCAAATGCTGCCCCCGTTGAAAGGCTGTGTCTTGCTTAGTTTTCTTATTTCTTTTAAAGATCAAGATTCACAGGACTGGATCCCAGCTAGCTATGCATTTCATTGCTTTCACTGCTGTTTAGAGATGGACTGAAAAACTTCTAAAGGATTTCTTATTCCATGAAAGGTATGGTTACAGCTTGCTTTAAATCTCGTTTTTAACAGTTAAGATTAAAAATGAAAGCAAATTACAAATATGGCAAACAGTTATTTAAACATCTCTCTAGTGTTATTTGTACGTAATGTGGTGTTCATGTGTGTTATATATGGTCTTTATTCTTTGAGAAAAATTCTTTGTTGGTTCAGTCAGTTTCTTCAGAGCATGCACAGATATATCAACAGAAGAGGGATGACAGGTAGCATTGTGAGCACTCCAGGCTCTTTTCTTCTGTCTCTTTCTCTCTCTCTCTCCCTCACCCTCTTCTTTCTTTCTTTCTTCCTTTCTTTCTTTCTTTCTTTCTTTCTTTCTTTCTTTCTTTCTTTCTTTCTTTCTTTCTTTCTTTCTTTCTTTCTTTCTTTCTTTCTTTCTTTCTTTCTTTCTTTCTTTCTTTCTTTCTTTCTTTCTTTCTTTCTTTCTTTCCTTCCTTCCTTCCTTCCTTCCTTCCTTCCTTCCTTCCTTCCTTCCTTCCTTTTTCTTCCCTCCCGTTTTGCATTCTTTTTTCTATATTTTTAATTCTTTCTCAATTCTTCCTTCTTTTCCATCTCTTTCACACTCACACAATTGTGGTTTCTTTTTATATAGCAAGTACACAGTACTGTGACACACGTTACATTTTTATAACTGAACAAATATATTTACAATTTCCTTGGTCATCCAAAACTTTGTTGGAAATATGATCACCTGTTTTCCCCTGTAAAATAGGGGAAGAGTTATGTATCTGAATGGTTGTGCACATCCAGTCAAACTAATCTCTGTTGAAAAACAACATCTCAGCTGATGTGATTGAAGATTATTTTTAGAATTTGATAGAGGCTGTTTGGAAACTATTTTGCATTTTTAATAAATGGATAGGAAGGGCACAAGTAAGATGTGAGACAATTATATTAACATCACGTAGTTACTTAAAACATTTTGTGCGTGAGAGGAGAGAGAGCTAAAGGAAAAGTTACGGGAAAATGCAGCTGATGTAGACAAAATTGATTATTTGCTTGATTTTGATTGCTGTAATGAGCTTCTGACCTTGTCTGGGACATGCAGAAAGTGCCAATACTGCAAGAGCACAGTTACTGTTCCGATCCACACAGCAAATTATGATGTGGCATTTTGCATCCCTTTGGGTTGCTTAAGCCAAGTGAAATACCCATGGGGAAATCGTGGTGCACTATGCAGACACAGGGTATACTACCGGGACTACAAATTGGATTTTGTTATAGTAATAAAAAAAAAACAAAGAAAACAAAACAAAACAAAACATCCGAATGCAAAACCCAAGATAAAAGGGGGGAAGAGTAATAGAAATGGGAGTTAGGAGTTAAAACTCTCTGAGTAATTTATCCACTGTAGAATAGCAGCAAAACTCTATAGTCATCCAGCTGCTAACATCAATAAACATGAATTTTCTTCTCAGAATTTATGTCAAGAGGAAATCAGAGAAGCATAAGAAACAGTACAAGCTTTTTTGTGAATCTGGAGCTACAAGTGACTATCTGTGGCTTCTGCAACTCGCCTCTTCCAAGATTTGTTTTCCTTTTGATGGTCTCCAATCTCTTTTTATAATCAGAGTCCCATATGAAATTACTTTGAAATTGTTAAGATGAATGCAAACATGGCAATAGTAGTTCCCAATACTAAGAAAGCACAAGAGGCCTTTTCAAAGCCATATGCATACTTGGAAGCAGTAGATATTATCTATCTATTTTTATATGTGTAAAAAAATATACTATGTAGTATTGACTTTCTTACTAGTAATATACTGCTTATTGAAGCATGGTCATTATTACTAATAGTGCACTAGCAAAATCATCATTTGTGCAACCTGTAAACAGATTATGCCTGCCTGTCTTGTTCATGACTTTACAGCATTTAGAAGGTTTTTAAAAATTTCTTTCCAGCATATATTTGAGAAGAGAGTTCACTTTTATTTATTTCTCAGAGACATCTTGAAAGGTTCTAAAGACATAAATGTAGCAAATGTAGGAAAAAAAACAGCCAACCAACCAACCAACCAAACCAACCCAAACAAACAAAAAACAAAACCAGGGAAAAAAGCAAATGACTGTATTAAACTGCAACCATTTTAGTTAGCAAAGTGAGAAAGTATTGAAATGGTTTTAAAGTTCATCAGCAATAGATGTTTAGATTGCAAGAGGTCTTAATTGTTGTAGAATTTTTCTGTGAGTTGTTTTTGGTCAACACTTACTGAAATTTGGCACAAAGCTGAAACGTGGGCCTGGAGAGGTGTACTCTCTGAAGCCTGGCTGCCTTAGAAGCCATAAGCAAACCAGCACTTGACTTCTTCTGTGATGAGAATGCTATGTTGTCTTTCAACAGCTCTTAGTTTCAAGGAATTTTATGTATTTATAAAGCTGTCCTGTATGTTTTTATGTGGAAGTGGAAGTTTTTAAATGGAAGAAGGGCCTGAAATCTCTTTGTAGATAGCTGAGGGACAGAGTGCCATTTCAGAGCTCCAAGGTAGATGTGAGTCAGAATTTGAAAGAGTAAGCTTCAGTACCACATTACATGGTGACATGGTTACACTGCTGTGAGATGTCTGAAGAATAGTCAGCTTGTTCTCCAAGTCCTCCATCCAGAAGTGCTTGGGGTAAACAGTTTTGCAACCCCTCAGCTAGGACTGGGCCCATGATGTCTTTCAGTTGAGAGATCTTGTAGCAGAACTTCCTACAAACCAAAGACTTGAGTAACTCATTGGGCTTCAACTGGGCTCTTCTGCTTACCTGGTTATGAAAGAAGCTGACTCCAAGTTTGGCATCAGCTTGCCAGTCAGCTGAAATAATGCAGACACTGGTAAGCAGT
Organism: Merops nubicus; assembly: GCF_000691845.1. Lineage (NCBI taxonomy): Eukaryota > Metazoa > Chordata > Aves > Coraciiformes > Meropidae > Merops > Merops nubicus. The sequence goes on from NW_008591340.1 coordinate 31,016, forward strand.
GATTACAGTTAGCTACAGCTGAATCAACAAGACTTGTCCAATAAAACCCAGGATGGGCAAGAATTTTGCATGAAGCTCGTGAATGACTTTTCACTACATCAAAGAATATGTGGGTATTAAAATGGGCAGTTGCTGTGAGTTGACAGTCACTGACCGTTGGTCAAGAAAATTAACAAATTCCGGGAAAGTGAGCTGGGTTTACCCCCTAGTTAACTCTCTGATAATTCATTTGCTTACCCACACGTGTGATTTGCGACAGGAGGCCAAAGCAATGCAAAGAGATTTTGGGGCTAGAACTAGATTCTATGTCCACCTAAGTAACACAACAGCTAATGCTGAGAGCCAAAGCTGACAAACTCAAATATTAGTGTGTGTGTACCAGTCATTATACCACAGCAGCCATCATAACTGAATGAATACGTGTTATTTTGGCCTTGCTGGCATAGTAAATGTGCTGATGGTAGTGGAGTTTCTAATGTAAAGCCTAAAAAAGCAAGAGGAACACTATGCCCATAACATCGGTTAACTGTTTTGTTCCAAAGTGAGATGAGCAGATCCAAAATATTTCCCTTAAAATATACATATTTAGTGGTTCAATTAATAGTTTTTCATTCACAGATGCTAAGATGCTAAAGACTTCTGAAGGGGAAGGAGTAACTGAAACACAAATTAGTTAAATGAATTGAGCAAGATTTTGAAGTAGATTTCAGTTAGTGTTATTGGATAATAGTTTCTGGTTTCACCTATGCCGATCCTGGAACGAACATGTATGGATTTAGTTTTGTAAATACAAATTACATGAACTCTTTATAGTGACCAATAGTTCTTTATATAGTAGGATGATGCTTTCTACTGTATATGTATGTTCTCACCTGTTATTAGCCTTCCTGCCCTATTTTCCTTCATGTATTCTAAAGCATTCATATAGCCATGAGAAGTTTCTGCATGTATCAAGTTTACAATCTTCAACTGCCAAAAGAATGTCACAGTCTTTGTCGTGCTGCATGCGTGTGTGAAAGGAGTGCATGAGCAAACATGATACCTTTACACTTGCAGTTGTCTTTTGAATAACCGTAAAAATAGCTTTCACCCTCAAGAGTAGACGTTGCAGGATCCCAAGGTCCTGAAGTGCCATTCAATATGATGCAGACTGGAATTTCATTGAAAACAGGCTTATAGTGAACAAACCTGTATATACCTGAATATATATTTATATACAAATAATTCAGGTATATAACCTGAATATACCTGCATATATGTTTATACTAATGGCAAAGATGCGAAGTGGCCTCGGTACAGAGCCTGCTGTGGCAGATGTTCCTGAATTCTGTGATGCTGGATGCATGTCCCTCCTCCCCTTTCCAGATCAGGCCTCTCTGCCCTGGGCTTTGTGTCCTATAATGCTAAGTTCATCCATATTCGTCACATTCCAACTAAATATCATGCAATGGTGTGATACTGTCTCCTGCAAGCACATTTCAGTTAATTACTTGGGGATTTTCCTTGGTTGGTTGTTTTTTCCCTGAAAGCTAGAATCAAATACAAGTAAGACTTATTCTGATAAACTTCCAGGAAACATTTGGGGAAGAAAGAAAAAAAGCAGAGGTATCTTATTGCTGTTACACAGACTGTAACCATGGACTTGCGTAAACAACTGGAGAATACTGAGAGGAACTGGAATAAAGAGAAGATGGAATTGCTGGAGAGATTTGACAATGAAAGGAAAGAATGGGAATGTCAATGGAAGGTCATGCAGAAGAAAATAGAAGAGGTACATCTCAACAAAACGCTGAACACTAACATTTTCACTTGGGGTGAACTGGCGAAGGGTTGCTCCAATTTATTTTTTTTCTGAATCATATCCTATTTCTTATTTGTCCCTGAAAGTTTCAAATAGCCAATGACAGGATGCAAAGCCTGGGGTTAAGCAGTATTTGCCATTGCTCATTTAGTAGTCATGAATACAAAGCAGGGGGTTAAATGTCTATTTGTGTGAAGTTTGCTGTGATACTGTTAGCTGTCTATATTGCTGCTAGTCCTGCTGGGCTTGAGCCTCTCTGCTCATATTATACATGTACAAATTACACAAATACGTGCTGAACAACTACATATATGGAGTTTAGGAAAATACACATCTAGTGACAAAAAATCTAGGTAACATTATTTTCTGGCAAAAAGAATTTAGATGGCACAGGTCTGCTGGGGTAAGTGGTAATATTAAAAAGAATGTCATACATTAAATGCTGCGTGATGCAGAATCATTCTGACTAGAACCTGCTCCATTTGCAGGCATCTTTTAGTAGAGAAAACAGCTACAGTAAATAACATGAATGTTCTGACACCACTTTTGTTTACACATACTAACAAATGCTCACTCCCTGCCATTCCTAATGCATCTCCTTCCAGAAATAGTTACAGTAATTATTTATTATTCATTATCCCCAAACTCTCCCTGCAGCAGAACCCTCTGGCACTCTGTAATGCATAAATTGATTCTGCCTTGGCAACATAAAGAAGGAAATTTTTTTACCACTGAGCTTTTCACATTTTTCATTCTAATATACACATGGAGAAGTTTTGCTTGCTCTCTGCCAACACCGTCCTGTGGCTAAGCAACACAGGAATGTGTGGCAAAGACTGCTCACATGAAAGTATGAGAAGGAAAATTATCAGAGCCAAGTGAATTACAGCCATACATTGCCCATTAAAAGAGCCTGCAGCATAACTCCATGATGTCAGCTCTCTATTTTACCTGCAGTTTTTACAGACTTTGTTACATCTTGTCTTTTGTGTAGGACATTTCTGTGCAGTCTTACCTGGTACCACCACCAAAGTGAGAGTGCTTCAAGAGTTAGTAATGTGATCTATATGTGTGGTTGAATTTCAGTTTGTTAGGTATATGAGCTGGTTTGGAGTGACAGTAATGTATTGTGGAAAGGTATTCTGGCTATTAGTAGTTCTGCTAGTGACAGCAATGACCAATTTTTTGCCATGTTCTTTATTCGCATATGGAATAGAAAAGCATGACAGAGACAGAGAAAGAGATAAATCAATGGGATGGAGCTGAGGGGAAGAGAATGAAGCAAATTGCTGGGTACTTCAGGACCAGACAAAACTACAAATGATACCACAAGGTTATCAGTATCCTAAGGTCCCCACTTACTCATGTCTTTAGCTGCTCTTGATTTCAGTTGTCTGACATTTCTTCACCAAAAGCCACATGGCTGGAGAAAAAGGGGAGATACCTTTTAAAAGCCATAATCTCTATAGGGATTTCCTCAATAAATCTTTTGCTACCCTATCAGCTTGTATTTTTATTTGATATTTTTTTCTAGCCCACCAAAACCTAACTTAATTACTGGATTATTCCAGGGAGACTTACATGGTTTAGGAGACTATATTGTTGAGTTATGAGGTGGTATCCTTCCTTCTTACTGCTATGTTGAGTCCATATGAGGCCTCATTTCTTGGAAATGACAAAGTTCAGCCATCAGGTTCCATGAACAGCTGGGCTTTGGGAGTGAAATCTGAAAGCCCAGGATCAGGTCAAGTGTCAAGTCTCTGAATGTGAGAATACTTCTAATCAACAGAACTTCCCATGAAATGGCCACATGTTCTTCATGTTGTTATTCTTTTTCACTGTCCTTCCAAAAGCTGTTGTGATGGCCTTGTGCATGGTGAGAGAACAGACAGACAGCTATTCAGAGGTGCCTGCTCTTCACTTTCTTCCTAAGTGCAAGTTAAGAATGAATGTTTATAAAGAGCCGTGGGATTCTTGGCACTAGAAATGATACTGTAAGCAGAAGAGGTTTTTATGATGTTGCTATTTTTTCTAATTTATAATTTATCACAGTTCCCTAGTTTGAAAGTACTGGGTGACAGGAATTAACACCTTTTCATTTACTAATGAAGCCACTGAATCTCAGCAGACAGCATGAAAGAAGATAAGAGGGTGACAGCACACTGCCAAATAATATCATTCTGCAGTACTCATCACTTCAGTCATAGGGAAGAATTCCACTTGCCTGAGAACCAGAAGAGTGTGCTCTAGTGCAGATGGCACTGTATATGATGAGCATGCAGTTCCCATCCTTAAACTAATATACTTTAACAGGCTGTAACATAGCCAGAGCCCTCTCCCTCCCTCCCATTCCTTCACGTTACCAATCCATCAGACTGGGGCTGTGTCCTGTGCTCTGATCTTACTTGGAAGACAACCATACAGCTTCTAGCTCAAGGCAGGGCCACTGACTTCGTGAGATCTCTTCTAAATCTTATACCGTGGGTGGAAGCCATACATTAAAACCATGGCAAAGAGTTTATGAATGGTGACAGCCTTTTCCTCATCTTGTGACAGTAACAGTCTGTGAACTATTACACGGGGTGACTCAACACTTTTCTACTAACACATGTATAAAATCTTTCTTCTTGGTGCTGCCGAGCAAAGTATCATTCAAAACAGAAGACGAGTATGTTATTTTACCATTAAATTCATCATAGTACCATGATTTAATAGAAGGTTCTATTGTTTTTTCAGCTTTACCAGGAGGTAAAACTTAGAAGGGAGAGCAATATGAATGCCCATGATAATAAAGCCATTCAGAGCAAGATGCTGCAGCTGTCCACGCATTCCCCTGCTTCAGAAGAGAGTAACACAGTGGAGCTGAACGATCAATACAATATGGCAAATGACAGGATGGAAAAAGGGAGTTTGCTCGGTAAAACAGGACTCGAATGCAAAGAAAACAGAGCCAAGAGCAGAAACAACACTCTGTTAATGGACAATCTTGCCTTTGAGAGCTGTGAGGAACCTGAAGAGAGTGTCAGCATCAAAATGTCAAAAAAAAATAACAAGAATTATATTGGTGATCTCAATGTAGTAAGTATAGTATGAGCATGTTTCAGTTATGAGGTTGAGGGAAATACTGAGGGCTTTGGCCTGCCAGGTTAACATAAACAACTGATCTCCCTGATTTTAGCTTTGTAGCAAGGCACTGTCTCTACTTGCTCCTCAGTTTGCTGTTGATGAGTGTCTTCTCACTGTTGAAATGTGTTAACAGCAGGCATTTTACCTCCATTCATAACCTGGGGGTGGCTTTGTATTTTGTTTTGTGCTACTTTCCTCTGTAGTCAGTCCTAAGTGCAAATCACCACAGATTTCAAAATAATTCTGGAAATACCATTTTAAAGGCTTATGTTAAAGGACTGGTTTTATATTTTAAAGGCTCTCAAAGAACTTGCCAGAGTCAGTGAAGAATTATGCAGCTATCAAGAAGAAATTCGAAAGAAGTCCAACCACAGAAGGTAAAACCATATTTGGACTCTTTATATTAAAGAAAATGAATAATGAGACTGTGCTCCTGTTCACTTTGAAGGGGAGTTTCATGTTGAATTTATTATTTCGTCAGTTTCTATCCTACTATTGTTTCAGTGCTCAGTATAAAACATTCAAATGAAATATACTGAAATATGATACAAGGGCACGTTTTGCTAGAAAAATGGAGTTTATCAATAGAACCTATCAAGTGAAATGAGTATTTATACAATATGAAGTTGTACTAATTTGTAATGGTTATATTGAGGACTGGGAGAGTGAACAGACATTTCTGTTTATCTTGGTCCCATTTCCATGCTGTTCTGTACAACACTGCATGAGTTTGTTAGGCTGAGAGGTCTCTTGCACTAAGCCTGAATCTAGCCTTAAGTGTGAGAGATGTCAGGGACTGACAATCCAAGAGTGTAAGGAAAGCAAGAGAGGGAAGAACAACCATACATTTGTACAAATGGAATGATGGTAAGACAGACCCTGAAAAGTATGGCAAATGAACATTCTGTCATCTGTTAAAAATTTAGTGTTCATGGTTTCCTTTAGCAAACTAAACACCTTTCTTCTCGAGTTGTGCAGAAATTCTCACAAGGTGAGACTGAACTTGTGATATGACAGGGTGGAGACCATGAAAGAGATTGAGGAAAGCTATGTCTCAGCTATGCTGAGATCCCGTGGAAGTCTGCATCATGGCAAGCTCTTCTCAGATGCTCCCAAAAAGCAGAGGGACTTCTTACACTCCCCCATGCAATCAGTTGGCTGGCTGTCACTAATTTATTATTGTACCTGTGTTAGTGTTAGTATCTTTAAAGCAAACAGATTCATAACTGAGGTATAGTTTCTAAATCCTGTCTGAGAAACATAATTTTTGAACAGATCTCAAAAGACACATTTGTGTTGTCATGTGGAATGTTAGGAAACGTACATAAGGGATGCACTATGTCCTAAAGCTTTCTTCATTCTGTTCATAGTCAGGCAGACTCACTGAATCCTGCAGAGCTCACAAGATCCTACTGTCCTTACTGTAGGATAGGTGAGAAAACAAGCAATCATCTGCAAAAACTTACAAAAAGAATTTTAGTGACAAGGGAAAGGAGTACAAGATTGCCACCGCTGAGCTTTCTTCCAGTTTTTCATGTATATTTCAGATATGCTGGGTGTACCAACTGCAGCAAAGCTGCTCCCAAATCTTTTTAAGCAGTTAGTGTTAAAACACCTGCTCGTGGAGAGAATGAATCCATGCTGAGGCCCCCTGGGGGAATATTCTTATTGCTCATCCCTAAAACACCTCTCCTTTTATTTGTAGAATGAAGTCACTTCCTTTCCTGGGGGAATTTGAGGAAACCCAAAACACAGTTATTCTGCCTGAAATGAACCATATGTCCAGCAATGAATCACCGACTTCAGTTGCTTTTGAGACAGAGGAACATAAAAACAGGAAGAATCTGATGAGCTCCACTAAGGCTTTGAAGGACATGTCTTATGGTGATCTTACTGGTGACAGAGGAATAGACTTCAGACCTTGGCAGAAGAAAGAAGCTCCACCAGTTCCTCCACGAAGCACTTCTCGGCACCTAACAAACTCGCTTTCTGCAGTTGTACAGCTTTCTGAAACTCTAATAAGGGATCCAGGCATCAAAGGCAATTACAAGGCTCAGGGCTGTAGGAGTGGAAGGAAACTGATCAGTCCTTCACCTCTAAACCAGAATGAAACTGCAGCAGCCTGGGCAAATGAAGGGCAGGCTGTGAAAAGTCCTCTGATAGTAACTGCTTCAATACCTGTAATCAAAAATGAGTGCAGCGTACCAACAAGTTTCTGCCACAACACATGGGCATATGATGTGGGCAAACTTGGAAGAGACAACAGAAGTGAACACTCCCCATTGTCAGCCCAAAAGAGTTGTTCAGATGGAAATATGGCCCAAAGCAACAAGATGCACCAGAAACAAAATCCCAAGTCTCACAGCAGCCCTTATTATAGTGATAACTTTTACGCTCCTGCTAACCTGCACAGTGATCTTCTGGAAGACTCCAGGTATACCTGGGGAAAGACGCAAAGAAATGAAACTTTAGCAGCAAAGATTGATGAGTTTAACCGGACTGTATTTCACACAGATAAACGTAACAATGCTTTGCAGGAAAATCAGGTGCCTCAAACAGCATCAGAAGATCACAAACCCTGCGTCCCATCGTGTGACTCTGCTATCAGCAGGACAGAAACTGTGAATACATCCTGCGCTTCAAATCCCAAACTCTCTGCAGCAAAGGAGCACGAAACTAGCAATGCCAGCAGAGCTGTCAGAGCAGCAGGGCAACAAAAGCAAATAAATGGACTTCCAAATACTAGCGGTTACAGGCACATGCTTCATGAGCATGACTGGAGACCAAGTAATTTATCTGGTCGCCCGCGTTCGGCTGACTCAAGGTCCAACTATGGTGTTGTTGAAAAGCTTTTGAAAAACTATGAAAAATCAACAGTGACTCCTCCGTGTAATGCAAAATGCTGCAAAGATAAATGCACACAGGCAAATTCTGAATTCACGGACAGGGGTTGTGAGACATTGAGTCAGTATTTAGAAACAGTCCAGATTGAGCAAGGAAGGCAAGAATTTCCAAGGAATTCGGCCAGGCATATTGGGCAGCAACTCAAGCAAGGAAAAGAGAGACAGAAGTTACCAGAGGTAAGGTTCACAGGAATGGCAAGAACAAAATAATTAGTTTCATACCAAGCTTCAGATTCTGAAATGAGGCAGGCTAACCTGATATTGTAAATAATTGTGTAAAAAATAGACAGTTTAGGCCAGGATCTGAACGAATCAGGAGTATTTCCTCTGAAGAGAATAGAACTGTGGGAAGGCAGAAACACATAAGTAAGAATGACCAGTGGAGACGTGTGCCAGATTCTGATCTCTGCTGCTGTTGTGTAAAGCTAGGTTTTAACTGCAGTGCAGTTATTCAAGGAACTGCAGCCAGGTCTTAACTCCTTCCCTCCTTCGTTTAGCTGAGGAGTTATTTCATTAGTCTTTCCAAAAGGCTTAAGCACACTTGGGCATGTCAAAGTCCTAGAGGGCTTAGATAGCATTCTTCAGCATCCAGGGTGCTGCTTGGTTCAGGATTTCCTTGGAACTGCCTGTGAAAAGGGTACTGTAGCTCCCTAAAGTTTCCCGTAATAAAGTGACTTCCTCTTACTCGTGTCTCTGTGAGCATAGGCTTACAGAACCAGAAGACTACGGCATGACTGATTAATTTATATTTTGCTGAATTTTATGTGCAAAAGTTTAGAAATATTGTCTTTGCCAACATTGTTTCTTATTAAAAAGAGAAACAAAGTATTTTGAAAATACACTGTAAGTCACAGGTTCTGGAAAAGGACACAAAGAAAGAAAAATAACTGCTTGAAGAGCTCCTTTGGCCAATGAACACAAAGAGGTATGCCCCTTAGCATCTCAGAAAAGAGGAGGCAAATGTCTTTGGAGCTGAGAAGCTTAAGCGGGTTCAGACTGTCAGCTGGTATGCTTTAAACTGTCACAAATTCACAGACTTCAGTGGAGCTATGTGGATTTAAACAGCTGAGAATCTGACTATGCAGATTGTTTTCTGCACATCTTTCTGACAGCCTTGCAGTGATGCAATATCATGCTTAGCAGACACATCTCTACTACAGCACAGAAAGAAAAAAAAACATGAAGCTTCTGATTTCTTTTTTATCCAATGAACTTTTGATAGGAGCAGAAATTTTCATCACTGAATACGTAGGGAAGAAATAATGCCTACATAATGACTGAGTTTACATTGATGTACTAAGCCAACTGGGTTTTTTTATTCCATAGGCTCACACTTCATGTTGTCATTTCTGTCTGTACAAAGTGTAGGATATTGCCTGATTAGGGGGCACCATTTTAGGTCCAGCAGCATTCCTATCAAAGAGATGTAAAGCACTACACGTGGCATGAGGCACTTGGTTTATTTTCATTCTTTCCAATTTACATTGCTGTAGCTATGATCAAAATCTGTTGGTTTTCCTGTGTATATAAGGCTCTGCATGTGGACCTAACACTACATTAATATATAACCATTCTGAATTAGTTACCAAGTGCAAACAGCTTCACGTTGCACTAGTGGAAACAGAGTTCTTAGCAAGCTGTGACTGCTGAAAATAGGATCTATCAAAGAATACCTGAAAGGTAAGTAGATCATACTCCAGTAATGTCAGATGGTATTCTGAGTTCTATGTTTAGAACAGTATACAGTATTCATCAACCAAAAAACTTCCAAAAATGAAAAGAAATGGGAATTGGATGTCAGTTTTGGCTTGCCTTAACATTTTATACCTTTCCTTTTGTCTGACACTTGTCTCCATATATTTTAAACCGCAACTGATGTGAGAATGGCTATACATAGAAATAGCTGTTCTTTTGCCCTCTGCACATTCCTGTGCTCCTTTTAATAGCCTCAGACCACCTGTTCTGAGGTCACCCCAAATGTCTTCTTACATTCCCACCGCATTCCACAAAAGCTGTAACTTGTTAAAGCAAGGAATTGCCTTTGTGTTCTAGATATCTGTGCCAGCTAAATGTTCGAGTGGGAAGGGTTTCTCCCGGCCCGCTCGGCCAGCGAACCGACGCTTACCTTCCAGATGGGCATCCAGGTCACCGTCAGCACCACCTGCTGTGAGAAGAACAGCAGACAACTGCTCTGTCTCCTTTCGGTCAGAGACCTCAGTAGTCTGAACCCAGAGCTGGGTTGGATGGTGTTGTGAAAACTCTACGCCTCCTTGTAGCGGCGTTCGGTATGTGCTAAGAGCAACCAGTTCTACAGCGTTGTCTCTTGTCCGAGAGCGACCCCACCACAGGCCAGACAAAGCATTTTGAATCTTAGGCCATCATCACCATGGTCTTCAGTGTTTTTATTGAGATGAAATAACTATACCCCTGTTTTTTTCTCTGTTGTTTTGGTAATAGCTCACAAGGAATTTCTTTTGAATGGCATCTTCTTTGATTTGCCAATCAATTTTCAGTTGAACCAATGTATAGTGCTGTATATTCTGACTCTTCTGCAAACAGCAGAACGTAAAGCTGTATGCATGATCATGTGTTCGTAGGTGCATGTGTTGGACTAGGAAGTATACAGGTCTGTATTTAGAACAGACAAACTGTGCTAGTGTTGACAATGAAATTACAACCTATATGCCTACATATATATATATATACTTTGTGTTTATTTTAAAAAAAGTTTGAAATATACAGTCCTGATGACATTTATATTTTGTATATCTTTTACATAGGTTCACAGGTGTAGTATTTAATGTACAAAAACTAAATATGCATTTTTGTGACTGATTGCAGCGATAATGCCTTGCACAATAAGTATCTGAAGCAGACTAGCTCAACTGATTGGTCAGTCATGCTTCATGGCATCCTCGTACAGTTTCCTAACCCTTATGATGCTAGGGCAAAATACCCAAACGTATTTTTTCTGAATTAAAATATTATATGATTTGTAATACATTAGCCTTTTTCAGCACCAGAGACATTCCTGAAATGTTCCAATCCCTTTAAAAAAGCTTAAATGTGCCATTATATATATAGAATACTGTAAACACTTCTATGGTTTCGACTAGCGTAACATACAGTTTACGAAGGGAAGAAAAGGGTTGTATATATGCTCAATTCTGTAAAACTTATTTTTCCTGCGAGCATTATACTTTGAGGTTTGGCAAAGTCAGATAACAGTGGACTTGTTTACTTTCACTCAAGGCAGGAGAACAAGGACCGTTGTTCCCAGTGCTGCAGCCACGCTCCTTTTTCATTCTTCTCCTAGACTAGAGTGCCTGAGCCACTTGCTAATTTACTGCTCCTGGACTGACTCGTGGCAGTCAGTTACAAAGTTTACTTGCACTCTGGCAACAAGCTGCGTCTTGTCTGGAAATATTTCACAGAGATATGATCACAATGATGCCCAGGATCCTAGCGACATGGCGCTGGAAGTGTGTTTTACCATCACTTGACTCTGTATTATGGGCCATCTGAATGAAGTGCACAGAGCCTGGCTTCCTCCTTCCCACAGCGTGAAAGAAGTATGGATGCTACCCAGACTTTAGCTGAACTTTCATCCTGCAATTTTTGCACCCTCTTCTAGGCTGTTGCTGGATGCATAGTGCAGTAATGATGATAAATGTTACCTTTAAACAGCATGTCTAGGTTAAAAGGAGTAAAGAGGCACTTCTTCAACATCAGCCTGAGCTTGTCTCACAACTCTTCTTCTTCTTCTTCTGGAGAAACATAGTGTGTGTTCAAAGGAATTTCAAAAATCATCCCAGGATCCATTAATGTGCACATCTTCTTATGTGAATGTAAAAAAGGATTTCAGAGAGAGTGTAGGCTTTTGTCCTAGTGAATTGTATATGTGGCAACGTAGGGAAAATTAATTGTGTTTAATTTGGTAGTGATCTGTTGTCCTGTTCCAGTCATGTTGAGAATACACATCTTTTTCCTTCCTTTTAGGGTCTTATTCTTCTTTCCTCTGCACAACTTTCACTCTGCAGAGAGAGAAAACAGGAGGCTGTGTGTTCTGAGCAATACAGCCTGCATGGTAGCTTCAGTAAATATTCAGGTGTGCCAGTATCGGAGTGAGCAGGCATCAGAGCCATAAATCCCACCTCGTCGTGCCATTGTGGCTGCCTGCATGGCAAAAACATGCTCAGAGTAATTTTCCCAGTCTTAGACTTCTAGTCTTTTCTAAGTGTGAGCGGTGAGAAAATCCCACAATATATGAAGGCATCAAAGAGATGAACAATTTATTAAAATGCACTCAGGCATAATTGCGAAGTTATTGCTCAAAAAGACAGAAGGACAGAAATTCTTGAAGAAAATTTTTGCAGTTTGGATAGAGGAAAAAAATCTTTGTGCTCAAGTCAAATATCAAGAGTACTATAAATTTGCTTGTTTGCCCTAATTTAGAGATTGCACTCCATTAACTTCCTTAGATCTAGAAAAATTACAGATGATTCATAGTGAATTTGGAGTATGGCTTAAGATTCTAACTGTGGAAATCAGCAAACCAAAATGCCTTGTAAATTGATCTTTTAAATGCCTAAGTAGCTGAGCAGCTTTAAATGCCTAAGGCTGAGGAAAGGGTAATAGGAGAGAATTGTAAAAAAAAAAAATTCTTAATTTCAGTCATTGTTGACTGCAATAAAACTTCTTTAAACTACCTTCACAGTAAAGTTAAGCAGTTTTGTTCTGAAAAATGGTGGTGCACTTTTGTTTAAGTCTGTAACGATTGAAAGCTTTTCCCTTGATCAGTCAGTGAAGGTGTTTCTTTAGTTCCCTTCAGCTTCTTTGATTGCCTTTGACATATGTCACTTTGTTGAGTAACAGACAAAAGATCAAATATCTACAACATTCCCTGATGTATGTAAGTGTAATGAACAGAAGGTTTTTGAAATAAACTAACAGGTCAAGGAGAAGTCCATTTTGTCAAGATTTTCTGTGTCCATCTAATTACAGATGTCCAAAAGTATCAAAACTGGTGATTTTGGTTTTCAGATGGCTATTTTGACATACCAGTTTTAGAAAATTGGCACTGACAGTGTGGCAAACTACACCTGTAACAGGGCCAGTGCATCGTGGTGAATTTTTTTAGTTCCCAAAACTGAGATTACTGAACCATAGTAATGGCTTTATTGCACATATTTGCCATAGGGGAAAGAGCTTTGTTAGACTTTCAGCTTCCCTCATATTATCTCTGACAAGGAAATATGTTACTTTGGAAGCTCTAAACCAAGAGACTCTACACACACACACACACACAAAGACACACACACTCATGCTAGAACCACAAATGACCTAAGTATAACTTGATATTTCTCTTAATCCTAGTGTCACCTATAGAAGTGGTGAGTTTTGTAAGCCTGTTTTTAAAATATGTTTTTAATGCGATTCCTTTATATGCTGTCCAAAGTCTTAATGCAGATATAGGTTATACTTGTGCTCTGAAGAAGTCTAAGACTCTCTTCACCATATGCTTATGGGCTTTAGTACTGCAATAAATGCAAAGCTCCCTGCACACACAGTCAGCTGCCCATCAAAGGGGGATGTCACTAGGAATCAGCTGGCTGGTACTTAGTTGACAGAAAGCATCATTCTCCTGGGAGATGCAGCCATAATCTTTCCCTGAGACCCTTTTAGGGAGGAGTGTGGCAGGGTAGGAATACATAGAGGAGGAGTCTGTTAGACCTACCTACATACACAACATCATGGGCCACCTAAAGCCTAGAAACTGGCCTGACTCAGAGCCTTTGCTAGAGGCAGAAGGAGCAGAGGAAAAAAAATATCCTTTAAAACCTCTGGATATCACTCCTCAAACTCAGAGTACATTTCCACTAAATGTCTTGTCTTTCTAGTGCTAGTGATAGACTTCTAATGAATCTTTAAAATGTTGCTGAAGGGATGAACTTTGCTTGTTCTCCAGCAACAACACGATTATCTTTCAGTATTACACATACTGTAAGGGAGTTAGCTGATATATATAGCAAAGAATTGACAATCAGTGTAATATAATTTCCCAGAGTATTCAGAGCACCAATTTATTTCTCCAGTTGTCTATTTTAAAAATTGTTTCTGTAAATAGAGATTTTGTATCCAAATGGCTTCAACAGCAAAGATCTACAGCAGCCCAGCAGGCAGGCCATTTCCCTTCAAGTTTTGTTATTTCTGGAGCAAGGCTAAATTTCCTAGCATGCAAGAACTTCAGCAATTCTCACAGTGCTGCTATGCAAAGAATTTCTTTGGCTTTGAGATCTGTAATGTACAACTCTAGCCATTATACTGCTGATATTCTCTATTGGACTAAGCCTGTAATGGTGTCTTTGGTTATGTACGTGCTCTTTAAACTGGAAGGCAGAATGCATTTGCTCTAAATGCACTGCATCAAAGCCCCTTGTTACTTCTGGCCTTTCCAGCCCTCATCAATTCCCAGTGGATGTACATTTTTATGTGGTTTATTGCCATTGGTCTATATGCATCTGCCATACCATAGGACTTCCTATCTGTACCCTGATCAAATTTTTTGGACAGTCTATTCTAAGAAGTGCTGATATTATTATTGCCAGTCATAAATATATTAGATCGTAACCTACTATTTTGCATCACTAAAAATGCACTTTCTTCATCAACTGTTAGTAACATACATTATACAATATGCTCTTATTTTTCGAAATTATGATTAATCTGCTTTTGAGGTCTGCTCCTACCCCTCTCCCTCACACCTTTTCTGTTTTGGAAAGTACTTGCATCAGCAGAGACGTGTTTCTGATGTGTACGGCTGATCCAGTTGCTGTGTGGCTATGGGAGCTCATACCTAAGGGTGCCTTGCTAACTGTGGTACTCTGATAAGAATTGTATCACAGTTTCCATGGTGTAAGAGAGGTCAAACTCTCAATATGATCAAAGTAAAGGTGTGCAAATAAAAATCAGAAAGAAAACAGAAGAATCAAAGAGGAAGGTGCACCATAGTAAATGCTGTGGCTAGTTCTTTGCTTCTAATGGACGATCCTTCTGTGCTGCCTATTTCATACTACCTGAAACCTCCAGTAATGTACTACCTTTGTTCAATCAGCATCTTTGCACATGTGCTTTTCCTGCTCCTTGAACCCATAACAGGAAGAGGTAGTGAAAAGCTGATATAAGATTAACACCAGCCCTTCCTCTTTCCATATTTGATGGTATGGTGGTTGCTGAGGAACGCTTTAGTTTCAGTTGTTAATCCTTTCTGTAGCAGCAGTTGGTTTTACCAGAAGGTTCATGGTGGTTCTCACAGCATGAACACCATGGAATGCACAACATACTGTGCCTTCCACCCACGCTGGATTCCCAGCACTGCACAAGGGCACACTCTGTCACACTGCTGAAATGGGGAGATTCCTGGAACATAAATGTGAACCAACTGTGTGCTTGTGTACCAGAGCCAGACTCTACCTCAACTCCACTGGTCATGCTAGGCAGCATGACCAGGGTACAAGCAACATCAGTCCTCAGAACAGGATGTTTTTTACCACACTAGGACAAAAAATATAATCTTACGGTCTTTTCTGGAGGGATGGATTTTTTTTACCCCACTGTGATAAAATTACCGTCTTACACTCTTGCAGAGGGATGCCTTCTCTAGGTACACCTAGGGGCAAGTCCTGAATTTGGATTAGAACCTTTTCATGTAGTGTTAAACCCCTTACTACTTTTGAGGGAAAAGAAGAATGAAGAAGAAAAAAAAGTAAGTGCGATATATCAAATATTTTTTATTCTTATTGTTTCCCTTGTACCTATCCAGGGGCTGCTGGTTTATGCCTTTTCTCTAGGAACCACAGTCTACAGTGTTTCTATTTAAGGGTCCAGAGTTTGATTCCTCCTACTGGTGCATGTTTCTGTGGGTGTATGGGTTCACTGAAGATTCACTGAAAAATTGCACTGTAGGGGAGAGTCTATCTTACACTTTTAAATCTGATTATCTAATGTGTGAGCCCAAAATATACAGCTCTATTGCATGTGATAACGTTTTCCTTTACTGTGGAGTAGATGTGGTCCCAGTATGAATGGGAGGAAGAGGCCAGGCACTGCACAGGTATGTCTAAGGCATGTAATACAGGAAAGCAAGCTGTACTGGCTGATATTAATGGATGAGCTAAAAATCCCTTGTCTTGTCACTCCAGTAAAGCCAGAGGTTCTTTAATACTCAGTCTCAGTGGACACATAGACTTCTGCTAACTTTCTAATGTGCCACAGTGATCTTAATGCTAAGAAGTCTGGTTTTGGTTGTCTCTCCAACTGGAGGCATACAGCTGCCTGTGGCAGATGTGCCTGCACAGTCATAGTCTTTTGCCAGTGCCCCTCAAATTTCCCTGAAGGAGTTGACTGCAGCTAGAAGAATTACTGAATCATATTCACAGTAGAGAAGGACTTTCATGAAAGAAAATTGTACTCATATGTGAACTCTGCAAACGTGACACTGACAGCTGGCATGGTGACACAGAAAATCATACCGAGTTTTACTTCTACACCACGAGATATCTGCAGCAAGTCAGCTATTCTGGTACCATGTATGATGTAGAGCTCCTGAAGATACTACTGATGGAAGTACACCACAGGCAGATATATGTGTATATATATAGTCTGCTTGTTTAGAGAATCTTTCTAGTTTTTACAAAGATACTCTGATTGTTTTGAGGAGTTTGGGATTATTTTTTTCCAAATTCACCTGAAGGCAGTTGAGCTACCCAAGCTATTGCTGGTAAGAAGTTTCACAGGGAGTTCTTCTGAAACAACGTCTGCTCAGAGAAGTAGCTGGCTACCAAAGAAGGTAAAATGTCCACAATCTGCCTTACACACTGTCACATCTCCTCTGTATGTATGTGTGTGTGTATATATATGACACATCCTAGTAACTTTTCCTCCAGGAAGTCCCACAGTGTCCAGTGCAGCTGTTCTTGGTGCAAGACACCATTTACTATGCATATGAGTACCACAGTAAGATACGTAGTACATAAAGAAAAATTATGTCTAATATTGTATGTAAACAGACTCCTCCCAAATAATGGTACTGAAATGCTTTACATTAAAAGCAGAATGTGACTTAATGGGATCCAGCAGTCTCTGAAAGCCCATTTTCATTTATGTAAATGTAATCAAATCTTTTCATTAAAAAAATACACTTATGCAAGTCACCTTTTTCTTCCAAGTATTGTAAGCCTACCTTACAGCTATCATCCTGATTTTTCCTCTTGTACTGTAGGAAAGAAGACAAGATAAACCCCAAACACACAACAACTATGAAACAAACAAACAAACAAAGTAGAAAGAGAGGTAGTCAGAAAAATTCTCCAGCTTTGGCTCTACAAAATCACTCCTAATGCTCTCCCTATACATGGGTATGAGACTTTGACAGCTTAAGATTAAACAGAGTGGCCCATGCAGATGAGCTGACCTTACATTTCTCCTCTGTGTAGTTTTACTCCTTCCTTCCCTCTCCTTCCATCAGGAGGTGAAGATTCAACCAGCCAAGGAGAAGAGAAATAGACCTGGCAAGAATAGCTGCCTAGAAGCTTTTCTCCTCATTTCAGCTTCTCTTCTATAGGCCTCCAGACCTGCAAAACATGTGATGTTTCCACAAACTATCTCTGAGAAGCCAGAGAAAGATGTCTTTTGTGGTTTTTTTTCTGCAACAAGCACTAAAGCAGGCAGTTCTGGGACTAAATAGTTTTATGGGGTTTTTTTGGTATTATAGTGTGGAGAAAGATTTTAGCTCTTCTGTGCAGGAGTCTGTCTCCCTCTCAATCACCTCTTGGAAGGCTTTCTGCAATTGTAATTTGTTTTACAGCAAAATTTCACTGTCATTTAGATAGAAAGTGAAGAATTCCTCATTCTCTATTGGAAGTTAGCCAAAAGCAGAACTAGATATACAAAGGGTCAAGAAGAATTTAAAACTGTTTAAAAATCTCCAGCCAAAGTGATCTGCAGTCAGCCCACCAAGGTTTTTAGAAGTGACCTGTCTCTTTAAGCTTGGCTCTGTGAAATAAACTAACTGTTCCTGTTGAAGTGAGTGGAAAATGAATGATGAAAGTAATTTGCAACATTCAGAAATGAAGATAACAGCAGTCTGGTGATTTAAGTAGCAACTATGCTGCTTGCACAGCCTTCTGTGAGTAGTTACGTGTTAGATAATCTGTTTTTCCTAGGATGCCATTCAGTGCCAGTCTTTTGGTCTAGACTGCTGTGTTTCATAGGAGGTATACATATAAATATGTCTGGTAGAACCAGGCTGATGTAATGCTGGAGACACTGTCTCTTGTCATCTTCAACATTTGAGAAAATCAAAGCTCACCAATTCAGTGCTTGCTTTCCTTTTATGTCTATACACACACCAAGATGTGCACATCACATGTATATATACACATTGATCAGTTTTTGTTCTGCTTCCTTCTTACTTTTACACTGTCACTCCATTGTACGGAAACAACAGTGATGAGGCCTGTACACAGTTATAATCAGTCTTAGTGAACAGAGTGTTCATTACACTGGACTTGGGATCAGAACCAAAAACCCAGTGAAAGGAAACGTTGAGACATTTTAGGGTAGGGAGTTGAATCAAGCCTTCTATCATTCATTTCAGCTAAGGCAATCCTAATACTTTCTCATGCTATTCTGTTCAAATGTTATAGGTTTGTGACTGTCTTTACAGGGCCAGTTTGAGTATATTAATATTTTTCCCTAGATACAGTTTTCTGTGATTTGGAGACAAGACAGGCTGTAGAAAAAGGACTTTGAATAAGACTGAAGATTTACCAAATTCAGAATGATTAGATTCAGTTCATTCACTGGGCACACAGGAGTCAAATGTAAACTGTGTCTGAACAGAATTTATTCAAAGTTGGAGAGGAACTGACTCTTCTAATTTTGGGTTGGTCTCTCTAAAATCCAAAAGCAAATCTCACATTAATTCTACCAGTCCTGTCTTTACTCATCACCTTTGTTCCAGAACTCCTTGCAATTCTTCCTGACCAAGAAAAGCAGGAGGAAAGAAGGGTCTTCAGGTCACCCATAGCAAGTTTAGTGTTGCTGCAGAGTGAATCTTACAGCATTTCTCTTCCTAAACACAGTGAAAAACCTAGCAGCCTGAAGTGTTGTGGTTAAACCTCCACCCCTGAATGAGGGTTGGCATATGGATGATGTCCACAACCAGGCCAGAAAGACTCTTCTGATTGTTTTTCACCAAGGGTGTGGCCAGCTTTGGGTGGGACCTGATTAGGAGATCACCACCATGTGCCTCTGCCTTCCACATTAACTCAGAGGCAGGGCAAGAAGCCACCTCTGTAAGACCTGCCTCTGGGTGCAGTAGAGTTGGGAGGCCTGTCTTTATAGTATATGTTCTGTGTGGGAATTCTGGCTTTCAGAACAGCTCCCTGGCTCTTCATGGTAAGTGGAGTTCCCCGGATGGCAGGACCAGAACATGAAGCTGTCTCTGAGTCCCTACTATATAACTGGGCTCATGAGCTGGCTGCTGCCATCTCCCATGGCTTGTCTCCTTGCTGGCTTGCTCCCTTCTTCATGTCCACTGTGGTGGGTGAGTGCATTGACTTGTTCCTTCCTCTAGTTGTCTGGCACTTTGGATCTCTGGTGTGTGATGTGGTAGCAGAGGGAGGAGTTTGGCTGCTGGTCTGCCTGTTAATGGTAATCTCATTCTATGTTGGGGAAGTGGTCAGCAGAAGACAGCCTCACTTCTACTCTTTCTGAAATGCTATCTGTACACACCTAGTTACTGTTGACTGAAACTGTTTTTTATGACAATGATATTACACACTGCTGACTAATTGAGTATTACAGAGAAAGCCAGCTGCAGCAGATCAGGAATAAGGAAATGCCATTCTTGAATTTCTTATTTCTTTGGCAGAGGCACAGAGACTTTGGTTTTCATTACGCACACAGCTTTCAGCTTTCAGTTAGATCAAGAAGAGAGGACGTTTGTCCGTCTCCATAATTTCAGATAGGTCTTGATCTGCAAAATACTTTAATACTATCAAACAAGAAGAACTTCTGATCACTAGACTTTGTTTGGAGGTAGAATAAATGACTGTGCTCCAGCTAAGTCATAAATTTGGTGGTTTGGAAGACTGTTCTTCTCCCCACAGGCAGCTTACATTGTGAGAGCATGCTAGGTATGAAATGTTAAGCCTTAAAGCACAGCACTGGCACATGTTTATCTTCCAGCTGTGTTTTCTGCAGCCCTGTGGAGCAAGCATTAACATCCCTATTTTTGAAGTGAAGGAAAATGAAGCAGAAAAAGAAATAGCAGGAAACTCTTCCCTTTCTGGGGGCAAGTAGGAGGAAAGAAGTGAAGCAGAAGATCAGAGCAGAAACAGCTGTGGTAATGTAAGATGTACCGTGCTCTTTTTTACTGCCCTTTCAAGAGGAAAAGGAGTGAAGCCTCCACCACTTCACAAGCCGAATGGTCAGGTTGGTGTCAGCTCACCTAATGCTGGGAAAGGGAAATCCTAGCTGATTTCATGTTGAAGTTGGTGAGGGCTTTGTATGATTTATTCCAGCAGCTGTTCCTGTGAAGGTTGGTGCTCCCTGTGGAGGGACATGGGCAGCTGGTGAGAGGGGCATCTGCTATGGAGGCAGAACTGCTGTGCTTGCTGTGATGGCTTGCTGCAGCCTAAGCAGACTTTCCCTGCCCAGAAAAGTGCTCCAGTTCAAAGATGTTACTGTGTCATTATGGTACAGATGACTTTCTGTCATCACTGCCCTAGCAGAATTGGTTAAATCTCATAATGCATTATTCCGGCCTGAAACAGCATTTAAGGTGTTTTGGTACCCACCCTGCAAAAAGTCTGGCAACATGTTGATTTGTTATAGCCAAAGGCAGAACATCCAAGGGCAGGGTAGAAATCAGTCCCTAGTGATCTGTACAAGGCTACCCCAGACTAAGTGGCAAGTCTCTGGCTAGAGTGCTGAAAAGAGAGAGGGTAAGATCTGTTCTTTGATCTTTGTGTCCTGCTTCCTCACGTGGGACTTCAGACTCTTGAATCTCTCTCTCCCAGCATGAAATATCAATCTATTAAGTAGTTCTCATATATTCTAATATTGTTAGCTCTCACTGACGACTGAGGAGGTTCCATTTGTTCTCCTTAGACTGATTGGGTACAGTCTCTAGTTGCTTTCATAGATTAGCAAGGAAAGTATTTTTTAGATATTTGGTCACTATCTCAAGTAATTTGGTCACTGTCAATCTTATTCTATCCAGCGAATTGTGTGGCAATTGATTTAGTAATTCTGTAAATCTGTATTCACAATCTTTTTTTTTTGAAATGGACATATATTCTACAGAGGTTCATCCTTGTATGCACATTTCTGGTCTACCAACTGCATGCTTACATTTAGTTTTCTGTCCTTATTCATCTGTAGGAGCTAATCTAAATAACACAAACAGCACCAAGATGGATCATGTGGCTGGGATTTTGGAGATGTGTTTTTTTTGATCTACCAGCACATGCTTTAGCTGGTCTTGCTCAAACCACTGGATGAGATTCTCAAGTAGGGACCTAATGCTTCTTATTTTTACAAGAGCAAATGAGGGATTTGTATGGTTATGTGGGCCTCAGCTTCTGTTCCCCTTGTGGAAAATAATGGTTAAAATAACACTTTCTTTGGCTGACCAGACTGTTAGTCATTCTGCAGACATAGCAGAGAGACAACAGGAACTCCCTTTTGATAGAGGAGTAGTAACAAATGCAAAATCCACTGAAATATTTTTCAAGACTTTTCAAATCCTTTTCAAGAAAAGATTGAAGTCTTTCCTATCTTGGGTTATGCCCTCTGTGTTTAAGATCAATTTTCAGCTAGCATTTCCTGTCACTGAATTTGTGAGAATACTAAGAAAAGGAGCCATGAAAAAAAGGACCTGAACAGATGCAAAGATAATACTTTTTTTCAATTAACAAATATATCCCAATTGCACTTTGCAAAATTTACTAAGTGTTGGTCCTAGTTCTGAGAAAATGTGGGTATCCCAAAGGCCAGCTGACAGCCTTCCAGACTATCATCAAAAGAACTTATTATGAAGGTAGCACATAGTGTTATTAAAATATTGATGAATTTACCATACAAGGCATACTGGATTCAAAACCAGACTAGTCTGTGACTGTCAGTATGGTTTAATAGAATCCATGCAGCAGGTTCCAAATCTGCAATACTTTCTTCTCCTGCACCTGATTAAGGTCTGGGGTCCATACAACTCTCACATTTAATTGCACTCTCCTCAGTTAAAAACATGTCTTTATTCAAGTGCTGGGCAGCCATAGTTAACCTAATCAGATGTTCTAATGAAAGAAAGAAGCCGTAGGTCTTGCCAACAGGGCTCACACAAAGCACACTGAAAAGGCAGGCAAGCTGATGGCTGGAAAAGGTTCTGTCTCTTCTCTTTAATCACCCCTCCCCTCTCCTGCTGACACTTTCTAACTCAGTAGAAGCTGCCAAATTGCAGATGGTTGTGGGGCCTGCATGAATCAGAATAAAACAAGGAAGCTAGTATTTGTAGGAGAGGTTGGAACAGCAACAAATAAGACTGACCTGATTATTTGAGTGTGGTCAGACATAATGCCAAACTGTATCTTCTGATATTTACTGCATGATTTATGTAACAGTATACACTGCAGAATGCAGTCAAAAAGTCCTGCATCCCCTTTTTCTTCCTCTGCTATGAACCTAGTAGCTTTTTTGGTGCTCTGCACATGGTGACTTCTGAATTTTGCTATATCAAATGCCTCATTTTACAGGGGGCAGCTATACCAAATCAGATGTTTGTTCGCGTAGTCTTAAGTACAGATATTTTGTTATCAAGACCATCAACTGCTATGCAAACAATATTCCATTTTGATGAAGATGTGATGTTGCATGCTGGGACCTGTGGTTTCAGCACTGTATCAGTATATGGAAGTAGAGGATCAATATTTTGTTGACAGTTTGTTCCTAGATTCACTCTGAGGGGTCACATTTACTACCCTTTCTGATGCTTTGCTATTGAAGGTCCGTGCTGGAGAAAACATGTGGATATAGGTTCAGCTGCTGAAGTTTGAACACATAAAGAGGAGAGGAATGCTGGGTCATAGGCAAGACTCATCAAGCACTGCTTCTGCCCTCCTGAGTCTCTGGCATTAGAGTAACCTCCTCCAGGAGCAAGACTGTTGCTGCAGTGCAAGCCCAGATAGACCTTGGTAGCAGTCAGCAGTATTGTGTATTTTGAGGAAAGAGAGGAGAAAACCACAACCAAACAAGGAAAAAAAGAAAAGATAAAATCAGGAGCATGAGTTAATTTCTTCTGAAGATAATGTTTCTCCTATTCTTGGTCACAGGAGTATGTATCTAGGCACATTGATGGATTGGCCTTTTCACATTTTTTGGATGGAGTGCAATGCCATTGTTTCCACTTTGTAGCTGGCGAGCAGAGGCACAGAGAGAACCACTTTTTAAAGGCATTGAACAGTGTAGTTCCAGAGACTTCTCATGGGAGCCAGCTTTCCAAACCAAGTTTCAGCTTCTGGCCAGCTAATGTTTTTCCTTCCTCTCTGGTCAAACTGAGATTACAGGGTAGAGAAGGAAACTGAATCCACACCTCTCACATCCACCATTATAGCTACATCCTCACCAGCTAAGATTGGGATTTGGGTCCTGATTGCTTGTACTGTTACAACTCTGGGAAATGCTTTATTTAAGCTGTGAGCATACATAACTTCTATCTCTGCCTTAAGAGGTGCTTGCTTTACTGGAAAAGCATATGTTAGCTGTGCATATGGTGAATGTGTATTTTTAGTCTGCTCTTCTTTCATGCCTCCGCCTGAGAGGAAGGATGAGTGCAACTTCCTAATTCACGTCCTCTGTCTGGGTCATTTTATGTGGTTTTAGTCTTGTTCCTTTGTATTTAAGATTTTTTTATTCAGTCTAAGAAAATGGTCCCAACCTTTTCAACCACCCTTTAAAAGGATTTTTATCTTGCCTTTAACTATGCTTTGGAATTTCTTCCAATATCATTCTGTCCTCTCAAAATAGGCAGGAGTAAACAATGCGTTTTGGATAAGAAACTCCCTGGTTTATCAAATTACATAAAGCATATTTCATACTGTTCTCCATTCCCTTCTTTTTGTATTCTGACAATTGGGCAGAGGATTTTTTTGTGGTTCTCTATGCTGACACCAAATTTATTCCTGACATGGATTACAGATGCCCTGGGACACATCCACACAAAAAAGCAGAGCTGGTGCAGGCATTGACTTGAGAGATGCTAAGCCACTGAGTGTTCCTTTGTGGTTATCTCTGGTTCACTTCAACACAGCTTAATTATGGAATTAGTACCTGAGTCCTAACTCCAGTGAGTGAGCCCTGCAGTCTTACGTGGTGCCTCTGAAAGATGTTTTTCAAGAAGCTCTGGATGTTCACTTCCAGGCAGTGAAATTACCATGACCATTTGTTACTCATGTGGTTAGAGAAGACATATACAAAAGAATAATCCGTGCTTTTAGAAACTTGTCATTTTGTTTTGTATAGCAGTGGGCAGCAAATGCTAATGAGAGACCAAAAACCATCATACAGACTAAATGACATGTCTCTTTCTGCAGCCAAATTTAACTTGCATTGAAATGCATGGGAGTTGGGCCAATGACTAGTAGTAGGCATTGAACTAGAAGTTCCTCAAGGTCAGACAAAGAGTAAACCTATATAGGGAAAAATCTAGCTGAAAGCTGCACTTAAAATATATATGTAAAAGTTAGTCCTGCCCATAAGAAGTTCATTGGCTGGGCTTGCACAGCCCCTGGACTAACCTGAGTTCACCCTGCTGGTGGAAACTCCTCAGGACATGAGTCCAAGGAGAGCCAGATGATGCTCCCTGATGTGAGCCCTGCACTATGGCAGCTTCCCTAGCACCACCTCCCTGCTGTGCAAAGCATCTCCTGTCCCTGTTTCCTCTGGTAGTGGCAGAGCGCATGTGGAAAGGAATTGATCCTGGATCCTGCCTAGGAATAAACTCCTCAGCTCTTCCTAGAAAAGCCACCTGACATGGGGAAAGTGATGGTTGAAAGAAGCCTAAGTTCAAGCCAAAAGCAGGGATGCATGTCCAGCCTGCACAGGTATAAAGTAGGTTAGCCCCTACTCTGAAAAACATTGTTGTGCTTTTGGGTTTTTTTTTGTTTTTTTTTTTTATGGTACAGTCTCATTAAAGTTTCTAGTTTTCTTGTTTGGTAAAATATAACCCTCTCTTCCTTTAAAGATGATAATTAAAGCATGAAAATGCAATATACAGAATCCTGTTGCTTACACCTTGATCCTGTTTGGTGTTTCTGAACCCCAACTTCATTAAAGAAGTGTTTAAGTGGATAATTTCAGTAACTATTGTCTTAGATTACAAGAGAGTATTTAGTGTTCTGCCAAGCTAGGGTTCAGAAAGAGATACCCTTTAAAATACCATAGGCAAAATAAACAATTACCCAGCAGATTACTTTAATAACATCAGAATACTAAGAGACATGCATTTTAATGTGAGAAACACAAATATAGTTGAGTACTTCTTGGAGGTACCAGGGGAGATTTGGACTGCATTGTGCCAGATAGAAACACAAATTGATCAGAATTTGTGGACATGAACAGTATACAGTGTTAAATGGACACAACCGAGAGACAAAAAAAACATTGTTTATCTTTGTGCTGAAAGTTCCTACTGTAGGCAGAAACAGATAGAAACTATTGCTAGAAATTATATAACCAAAATAAGTGCAACTACTGCATTTCCAAATATTCTAGGGTAATTTACCACACCCTACACCCTACATTTCTTATAACTGTGCAGACAAATATTAAAAGATATTTTGCTGCAAAATGAGGTAGATCTCCTTCCACATGAACTCACAGGTTCACCAAGTTCAAGAAATCAGCAACAACTCATTTTTGGCTAGGTCATAGCAAAGGCACTAACTATTGGCTGGTACTGGAAGTATATCAGGTGTGACCAGCTCCTAAAATTGTGTGTTTACATACTTACCCTAGTGATGCTATTTATGCATCTGTGGCCATTCTGTCCCTATGGGCCTTGGTGTTGCCTGTGAAACTGGACAGTGCTGCCAGTAATGGAGGAGGAAGATGTCACCAAATGATTATGACAGTATAACCACACCTGATGCTTGTGTGGCATGTTAGATCCCCAAAAGACTGGGCAAGCAGTGATTCGGCAATATGAATTCACATTTTATGTCAGAATAACCACTGGACGTCCCTAATGAAAGTGTAACTTGGTACCTGTGCTTGCTTTGGGTACTTGAGTACTACCAAGACTTTACAAAGTGTGTGTTGGGGGGGAACTTTTTGCAAAATGTACATCCCAATAATGCACAGTTTCTCTGGAAATGAGGTTCCAGATGTTAGCAGCTACCCAGGAAACAGTCACAGTCCATAATCTCCAGCAGTCAAGAGGTACAGACTAAGAGCAAGCCAACCTCATCTTTCTCAAAGGCACAGCTATTTTGGGATCCAGCCTGCCAATAATGTACTAATGGATATTTTCAGGTCCGGGCTTCTGACATCTGTAACTCGGTGACAGCAGCGAGTTTCCTCTCACCAAAGGGTAACTTTGTCCAAGAGACAAATGAACGTGTGTGATTTATCTCTGAGGCTATGTTATATTTTGGTCTCGACTGTTACCAACTTCTCTCACTGCCTTTCAGTCTCTCTCTTTCTCTCCTTGCCTGGCAGTTGAAAAAAGCAAGGGAGCACAAGTAGTGCTAAATCCTAAAATTTACCATTTTAGGGAGACAAAGGGAACTTTATACTATTAGTTGCTGAAGGCAACCTCCATATAGATGTGAATGTTCTCCTGGAACATCAAATGCATTCTGCCTTGGTGTTCTCCACCTCCCAACATCATTCTCACCAGCTGTCAGGAAGTGTTAAGTGTTCTGGAGAAACCATGGACATAAATGCTGTTGTGGAAGACAGAGATATGAAATTCTAATAATTACCATTGTACTTACCATATTGCAGTATATTAAAGTAGTTGAAGGGTTTGAGTTTTTTTAAAGTGTTAGCCAAGCTTTTAAATCTATTAGGAAAGAAATATAAAACATTCGCTTTTCACAGTGTTTCTCATCACTTCAGAGAAAATGGCTGAAAGTTGAAACTGTGATTCTCCCAGATCCAGTTCTCATTAAGTGTTAATACACACTATTTGGATTTTATTTACTCGTGTTCTGAGTATTTGAAATCTGCAGGCTGATGGTGTTCTGTGAAAGTTTTTCCTCTAGCTCTTATAGACATGAGGTCTCTGCCCCATGACTGAGCCATTGGTTAATTGCTGTGTGCCACATAAGACCTAGGTATCACTACTAGTCCCCTGTGCTCCAGCTGCTAGTCTTCCATACACACAAGTAATGCGAGACAGCTCAGACCATTGTGAAAACAAAACACGGTGCCCAAGGACTGCAGTTAGACTTAACAATGCAGGGGTTAGAAAACCTGGAGTCTTTTCCTCTCTGTCACTCATCTGCTGTGCAAATTCAGGCAAATCACTCTGAGCTGTAACCTTTGTCCTCTTCCCTTTTGACTTTTCTTCTTTCTTGTTTACTTAAGTATAAAGAACTTGAAGGGACCATATGCACTTGGGATCTCTAGACTTTCTATACAAAGAATTCTTCTGTTTGATGGAGTGTGCATCCAGCTGGGATATGAACATTTTGGTTCATATGACCTTGGAGAGTGGTCTTGTGAAGCTGGTAATGTAAGCAGTACAAGTTCAGTGAGGGGATTACATAATAACTGCAGCAAGTCCAGTGAATGGTACAGTGCATGAGTGCAGAAAACAATAGCTATTAGTCTGAAATATTCCTAATTGAATCTGACTCCTAACTAAAAACTGCTGTGAGTCACAGCAGTTCTACAATGTAAATACTTTTTTTTTTTCAGAAACAATGAAATATAATTGGAGTATTTTTTTTTGTTTGTTATTGATTAGAGCGTAATACATTAGAGAGTGTCCTTTCCCATACACTCTATTTATAGTGTCTGCATCATGGAACAGTCGTTACAGCTTTTTTTCCACCCTCATTGCACAATCATGAACAAAGCATTAAACATGCATTCCTGTTTGAATGCTAACTCAGGCCTGTCAAAAATGACAGGTACTAAAGTCATTTAGAGAATTTATTGTTTATAAATTCTGTAAGAATCTATCCAAGTAGAGTGAAATTCAGGGGGAAAAGGGTGCGATTTAGCAAGGTGTATTGGCTTTCTCTATATGGAGTGTGCTACACATTGAAGACATAGTATATACATTTACACTACCAAAACCACTTCAGGGCAGATGGCACTACATGAATCTTTTCTTCCTGCAAAAGTGGCTCTGTGCCCAGCTCTGCAGCTTTCTCTCAACTCCCTCCATGAACCTGCAGTCCCAGGAGAGCGTTTCTTGAAGAGGCTTGCAGTGGAAAGCAAGGCTTGTGTTCTTCCAGACAAAATTAACTTTAAACTGTAATCCACAGAATGAGGTACATATTAACAGGCACATAAGTAGGAACGTGCCTTTAGGCTAGTGCAGCACAACTAGAAAGAAACTAGCATGCTGACAAAATAGACTTCCTACCCCTTCCTTTGAAAGCCATGGAGACTTTGACTTTGAGACTGCTGTCCCCAGAGCTGTTGCTGCAGGTTGGTTGGTAGTAGTGCAGTATCACACCAAGCCTCTGTTTTAGAGCCTGCTTTCTGCAGAGAACACGGAAAGCTGCCATCTTAAGAACATAGGTTGACACTGAAACTATGACAGCATGATGTGTTCCCAGGGGAAACACCAACTGCAATGCTCTTGAACAAGTCTATTTGGAGTAATCTCAGAGTCTCACAGGTGAGGCTAGCAAGATGCTTACTATCATACAGAGCCCTCCTTTGTGATATGAAGCAAGTAGTTAATAATCAGCCTCACAACTGAGCCAGGCACATTGACTCAAGTAAAACTTGTAAAGTATGAAGTATGAAACATGAAGTAAAACCAGTAGTTCACTACACTAAAACCAAAGAATGGAAAAGGTGACAACAAAGGGAATATTCAACTGAAAAAAGAAGAAAAGAATCATGTTATTGGAAATGCTCATGACAATTCTTTCAAGTTCATATACTCCAATATAGTCTTTATTTTGTCCCTACTTGCATTCCAGTACAGCTATGCAGAGCTAAGCTGGAGTGATTCACCCTGGAAGGGTCTCTATTTCAGTGGAAATTACTTTAGGAATGTAATTTATTCTGATTGTTGTTAGTAATTTTGTACTCCTCTGGTAGAGAAAGTGCATAGTACTTAAAACTGAGTAGCAAACAGCAGTGGAGGAAGACCTACGATAGACTCTGTTTATTAGCCATAACTAAATACAGCTTGCTCCAGATTATGCATCCTTCTGCTACAGTAGATCCTGGCCCACAGAATACCAAAGAGCAATGTTTGCCCACTATAAATAGCCATTGAGGATTGTTCGAGAGTCTTCTGAAGGTACTAAATATTTTTGCAGGATTAGATCTTTCATTTGTCCTTCATGGTACGACACAACATGAAATTCTATTGCCATGAAATATTAAATTGGATATTTTGGGCCTGGCTGTCATTTAGACCAAAATACGCAGTAAAAGCACTAATCAAGTAGATACAAAATTTATCTCCATTTCAAGGTCTTTCACACTTTCTACATCATGTGATATGTGCCAAAGGTGACTCTTTCTCAGTGATGTGCTGCTTGTGCTCTGAGTTCCCCTTGGCTTCTGGCACCTCTGAGCAGGACCATGGAGCAGTGCTCCTGTCTCCTCCATGCAAAAGTTCTCATCCCATCCTTCAGTGACTGTGGTCCATCATGAGCTTCTAGCTTTTCAGGTATTTAAATGCACAGGGAAAAGTGCAGGAGGTGCTGCAGGAGTGGGTAAAGCCTGCTGGATCATCTCGTGTCAGATTCCTGTTGGTCCAGATGAACATGTGGGTCCCACTCCTCAGTACATGTTGTTCATGAAGTTATGTTAAGCAGTCTGTAGACCCAAGTGAAAGGTCAGCATCTGTTGTGTCTGCAGGGAATGTTTTGATGTTAGCAGTGTCTTGTGGTTTGTGATAAAGTAGGCACTGTCCTTTGGTCTGTGTGGTATGGGATGTAAATTTGATCTCAAGCACTGTGTTGTGTCAAGAGGTGGCTTACGGCAACATAAGACTGTGCTAGAGAGCACACCCAAATTGCTGTACAGCAAGGGCAGGATCCGTACAAACACAGCAAAATTCACAGGGCCACTAGACAAAGGAGGTATATCATCTCCAAGGGATGACAAGAGATCTCATTGTTTTTTTATGGGCCAGGGCTGGGTTGACTGCATGGCTGTTAAGTCAGGCAAGCCAAAGCTGTCAAACTCAGAGGCTCCTGTTGGCCCACTGCTTGACACAGAGGACAATGTCCAACAAGAGCTGAATTTTCATAAGCCGCTCCTAATGAACCTCCTTGTAATGCCTGAACTCATGTGGAAAGGGCAAATATATCCTTGGAGGATTTCTGTCCTGCTGCTCCTTCTCTGGCACCTGACAGACTAATGGGCATCAGAGTGTGCAGTGGTTGAACGAAAGAGAAGGTCACCACAAAAGGAAGCCAAAAGATCAGGCATTATTCCAGGCATGACTGCTGATCTATAAAATACAATCCAACTGGCACGCAAACCCTGGTAGCTGCCAAACACATCCCATGAAAAACTCGGGGTAGTCTCCAGGGCTGGACCACTGAAAGGAAAAAATGCAGTAATGGCAACAAGAGGGGGAAGCCTTGCCAAGTAAGGACAAAAATCATGTGTGTACCAGTTTCCATGCCTGCAAAGACAGCTCTGTCTAGGAGAGAGGACCTGCACATGGGAATGGTCACGCATATGTGCGCGCATGCTCAGCTCAGGCACACGTGGCCCAGGATGGTTCACGCCCCCACTGCCCCACGATGCCATCGGCATCACTCAGACTGCAGCGTCCTGCTGCCAAGGGGGACTTGACTCCCAGCTGCACATTTCCAGCACTAAAGCTTGTGCCTCTGCCTGGCAGGCAGGATCCAGGGAGAGAGCCAGCTGAAAATCAACCCAGAGGAAAAATAAACACTCATCTTCAGTCTGAGACGCTCCCTGACTCAGTTTGCCATGAGTCTCCACTTCTGCTGGTGATAGTGCAAGAGAGGCTTTGCACATGTGCAGCAGCGTTAGTCTTGTCCCTTTTGATGACAGTGTGAAATCAGATCTGTGTAACTGCACATGAAACCCCAGGCTAGTTCATGCAGGTCAGACTTGGAGGAGCATTCGAGGGTTTGTTTCAAGAAGACTGTTTGTTTATCTAGACTATCCTTTTAGACTAAAATAGAAATAAGCATTAACTGTGAAGAATTTTATCCCCCTAGGTACATAGATGAATTTAGGCCACTTGAGAGCCCAGTTGCTGGCTGACCCGGCTTCTCTCCCTTTTTCCCTTCCCAGCTGTGTCCTGTCCCCTTGTTGTAACGGCTCCGGGGTCTGTGGAACCCCACGCTGAGCAGTTTGGCATCTCTAACTCCTCAGCACATCAACCCACCAAAAGAAAATAGATTCTTCCCTAGCAGGTCAGGGTACTGACACAGCTTTTGCACAGCCTTTGACAGCCCCCAGCAAGGGGTGAAAACACAGGGGTAAGAGCACCAATGGTATCAGTCTGCAGGTAAACCATCATAGGCTCCTCCTTTGGGACAAGAGCCCCAGATGACAAAAGTCAAATTTTGGTCTGAAACAATGCATTTCCTGACCTGTTTTGTGAATAGCAAAAATAGTGAAAGGCAAATGAAAAGTCTAGGCTTTGATCTTACTGTACTTTGCAGCTAGTTGTGAGTGAAGCAACTGCAATTTAAAACTACCATGGTTTTGCTTTCTTGGCTTTCTTTCTCTTGGTGGCCAGCAGACAAGAGGTGTTGAAATAAGAGATGCCTTCACCAGCTAGAGCAGTCAATTGATATTTAGGTTCATTTCCATTGGGAGAAATAATTAATTACATGGAATTATGAGAAATAATGGATCCTGTGTCCTTTGGTGAACATATTCAACCTAAAAAGCACAAAGCCTTGATCTCCTGAGCACAGTTCAAAGGAGTGTGCACTTCCCACACTCAGCCTGCCACACCAGCGAGCTCTGTGCCCATGAAGCTCAGTTTCTGTTGCCTCACAGGAAGACCCATGATGGTTTCTCTTTGTTTTTTTTTGGGGTGAGGTTGTTTGTTTTTTTTTTTTTTTCTGGCTGCCAACACACATTTATCTTTAGCCCATATGCTCATCCCAGGCTTGTGACTCAGCAAATTTCAGCACCACAACATGCTGTGCAGCCTTTCACTGGTTGCTCCTCTTCTTTTCATGAGGTTTTGCAAATGGCAGCTGGTGGCTTCTCCCATTGAGTCAGAAGTGCACACCACACCTCTGGTTTGCAGCCATGTTTCTCAGATACTCTTGTTTTAGAACAGGCTAAACTATCAGGACTTGTGCACTCTTGAAGACAGATCTTCAGGAGGCTGATTTTCTGAAGTCTTTTTCCCTGCATAAATACCCTACAGTGGGAAGGGGAGTAACCCTCCACAGCTCTCTCTCCCTCATATATACGAGGCATCAATTCACTCTAATGCAACAAAACCATTCATGGTCTACACGAGGCTGAGTCCTGTGAGTATGTTATGTCGGCACTGGGCAGCACCGAGGTTAGTACTTGGATTTGTAATTTGTTCTGCTCTTCAGCTTTTATGTTCTGGTTCTTTGTTTCATTTGTTCATGCCTGATCCAGTTATTTTCTCTTTACACTACACTTTGTTTCTTTCCATTATGCTTTTGCCTACCAGGAAAGGGTTGTTTCAGTTGCTCCTTTCCCCAGTTCTACGTGCAGGTCTGCATATTCCTCTCCCAGTAAACCCATTCCTTTGCTACTGGCTTGACCAAGACTGGTGACCCAGTTTCTGGGAGATGATTTGAACTGCAGTGGAACACTCTATACAGACTTGAAATGTCAGTACATGCATAGAATTGAGACAGCCATTATGCACATTCAGAGGCCAGAACACTTACCTGAAAATCAAACCAACTTTTGAGCCAATAGTTTTCTGATAATAAATTGAATCAAGAAATAATATTGGAAATACAGAAGCATGTACATTTACTTTTCCATTTTTTTTTTCTATTTACTTTCATTTTTTTCTGCTCTATTCTAGAAAGGCATACATTTATGAATTAATGATCAGTTCTGGCCATGCAAAGACTGGGAATTATCATTATGGAGTGTCTTGAATACATTATCTAGGAGGAGTGCTCTGACTGTGCGTGCACACGTTGTCTGCTCTTGTGACAGGTATGTAACAGTGTGGCCTCACCAACGGTGGCAGATGCCAGCCATGCACTGTAACAGAACAAATTTTCCCTAAAAAAAGATTCAGTTCTTGAACACATAAGTACAATTCCTAAATACAGATATTTGCCTTTTCAGATTTTGTCAGTGTTCATGCTTCTGAATCAAAAAGAGATTCCCAAATCTCTAAATCAAAAATATTGTTACAAAAAATGCATTTTAATTTTCTGAGTGCTCCAATGACTGCCCAATGTCCCACTCCCCTGGATTATTAAGCCTCACACCAACTTGCTAGACTATCTTTATTGTATGAAAAGGATTTGAGAAGGACGGTGGTGAGTGGCACTGGAAATATATGCTATGTCTGATCTGAATCCTTGTGTGTAAAAGAATAATGAAAATATTTATCTGCCTCCAGTGTCCTGATAATTTATTAAATAGCATTTGTATTGCACTCAGAAATTCTCTGGTGGGAGGCACGATTCTGCAGTTACCCTTAGCACTAGTAGCAGGAGTGGTTTTAGCCATGCAAGTGGGACTGGTTTGGTGGCTGACTATTACACCGTGCCTGCTGCTGTCACGCCAAAAACTCAAAAGTTCAAAGGTATTTCATAGATCATGTTACTTTGGCTACTTCTTCCCATCTAATATTGAAATCTGATGTTTTCTTTGGAAGGGACAGCTTCCCCTAATCCAACAGGACTATTTCTGTTATAAACAAACCTCTTGCAGTAGGGCTGGAGCCCATCCTGCTTTGGGCCTGTTGGCTCCAACAGCAGTTCCCCGGGATGGCACAGAGATAGGGAGTGAGTGCCAGTGTCTCCAGACAGCAGTGCTTGCTCCAGCATGGTGGCAGCTCCCTGGCAAGCTGTCTGGACCCCATGACCCTGTGCAAATCCCATGTCACATCAGTCCCAGCCCCACCAGAGCATGAGCTGATGCAGGGGGAAGAGTAATGGAGCACTGCTGGGTGGTGATTCCAGGTCTGGCAGCAAGCAAAGGAGACATGAGAGAGCTCTAGGGATGGTGGATGGAGGCAATGGGGAGGAGGAGGGGAAGCCCCTGCAAGGAAAGCCTCCAGAAAGATAAATGGACATAAAGATGGATGCTGGAGGGAGGCTGAGCAGAGAGACAGGGAGCTGGGGGACAGGGTAAGGACAGGGTGCTAGGAAGAAAAAATGATGGTAATGTGGAAAAACATGGAAAGGAGGACAGAAGAGGGAAAATAAGGACAGAATAATTTCAGACTCCTGGGTGGGAGTTATTGGGAAATGGAAAGAACTGTCTGCAGGGACAGAGGGACACAGGGAGCAAAACAGCATCAGGGACAGTATGAGGACCAATGGGAAAGCTGTGGCCAAAAGAGAGATGGGGCAGAGATAAGGCAATGGTGAGAAGGCAAAGGGAAGTCGGACTTGGGGTAAGAAGAATCAAGAAGAGAAAGAGGGAAAGAAGACTTGCAAGAGGTTAATGTACTGTGACACTTATGATGGGCTCAGCAGCCTGTGTTAAACCGTAATTTTTGGAAATTTTCTTCCAATAGTAATGAAGCAGAATGCTTGAAAACTGGCTTGCTTCCTATAACACAGAGGAGATGGAAGAAAAATAATAGACTTATCCATAAAGACAGTAATTACAACCACATGCTCTTACAGCACAGCTAGTTTTAAAGGGTCATTCTAGTATTTTTTGTTTATTAACTGTCACTGGGGATGAGAAGGGCCATAGTGTAGCAAGGAATTAACCAGCCCTAGTTTGCAGCACTGCCTGCTGCTGGGAGGATGAGCACTTGGCTGCAGCAGGGTATGTGCCTACACCACATCATGGGGTGGCAGGCGGGGAACCCAGCTGCAGTTTCACCAGTGGTTTTATAAACACCAGAACGGTATTGCAGTGCTGCTGGGCAGGCTGCGCCCCCGGAGCAGGAATCAGGGGGAGGAGGAGACCTTCCGCTGGCCAGGGAGAGATGCCTCCCCCCTCTGCCTGGGGGACCCCAGATACCTGCCAGGCACCGTTCAGCGGGAAAGAGGCTGTTGTCCAGCCAGTTCATGCTGGCTTGACTCCTTCTGCCTCAAAGCCTGAACAAAAGCAAGGGAATTCAGCCCTGAAAGCAGCCAACTCTCCACATGCTCCGATACTGCCAAATTCTCAGAGTAGAAACTTTAATTGCGTGCAAGCAGTGCTGTGAGAGCAAGGCTAAGAGTGAAGAGAAATCTTTCCATCAGATGTCTTGCTGTCAGGATCTTCACAAGGTGCCTACCTGATACGGCGATGCTGCTTTTAATCTTTAATATGCTCCTCGATCCCAAGCACTTGAATTTTGGCTATTTAGTTCACAGCTTACCCTGTTTCTGGCAAGGGAAAGGAAAAGCCACACACACGAAAAAAAAGAGATGCACGTGGCATTGCCCATGGATTTTTGGCTCATTTCTGCAGCTGCTGTGCCTGGAGGCTCTCAGCTGAAGCCCAGGGGGCTGGTGGCAGGAGGGTGCAGCCATGCCAGGTGGTTCAGAGGCAGGGTAGCCGGGGGGGGCGCAGCACACCCACGACTGGGC